>NW_008824746.1:806978-829661 GCF_000699105.1 Pygoscelis adeliae | reverse complement strand
ATGATGGGTCCTGCATTGGAACTATTAGCGATGATTCTGACATTGTTACACTTGAAGCTCCAAAACCAGAAGAAAATCAAAGCCAGGAGGAAGCTCCAGCTGATGGTGAAGAAGCTCGAAGTTCAGAGGATTTTAACATGGGTTCCTCCTCTAGCAGTCAATATGCATTTTCCCATCTAGAAACTGGTAAGAGCAATAAATTACTAATCAACTGTGTGCAAAAATGTCACTGGGGGAAAAAAATAAAAAATCTTTGCTTAGGGAACCTTCTTTCTGCGGAGAGGGAAAAGAAAATTGGTCTTGTTGAGTACATGTCCAAGTATTTGCAGTCTCTGGGACAACTCTAGTTGCCTTAACTCTAAAACTTTGTCCAAATGTATATCTGCAGTCTTTTTATTTGAAAATGTTCTCTCCCATCAAATGTTCACTATTTTAAATGGAAAGTAACTTTTTAGCATATTTTTGAGAATTAAAATGACTTCTAGTTCTTGGAATAATTGTAGGTTTTCTCTTGGCAATTTTTTTGGCTTTTATAGAGTTGGCATAAGTAACTAGCAACTGGGAGAGAATTGATTTTTGGGGCCATGAGGACTAATAGCAGGATGACTACAAAAACTTTTTGCTTACCTTCATAGCTATGTAGAATATATATATTTTTTAAGATGCTCCCAGTACTTGGCAGAAATGCAATGCATGATATTCAGGAGGAAGGATGTGAATATTTGGCCAATTAAAAACGAACAAAAAAGCAACAAACCCAAACAAAAAAACTTAGCGTTGTGTTACTCTTCTCTAGGTCTCTAGTCTTCCTTTTTAATTCTGTTTGGCTGCTTATTTGTAATCTTTTCTGTTCTCTTTATTCTCTATAACACTTTTGTGTTACTGACTTTTACCTTTCACAGTAAGTTTATTACAAGAGCAGGATTTTTCTTAAAATACTGTTTTATCTTAGAAGTAGAATAAAGCATCGTTGAAGGTTCATGTACCTGTATAGTATCCATTGGAATCAGAAAATGACAGCTTAGCATCTAGTTATGACCAGTGATGATTCATAACAAAGCTGTCACCTTCTTTAAGTCTTCTGGATGACTTCATTTTTAATTTAAAATTTAGTTGACTTTCTTTTTTCTTTTAGGGCTGAGTTCTAAATTTTTTTTTTCCCTCCCATGTTTTTGTATACAAAAGTCAGTTGGCTGGAGAAGCTGAGGAAGATTCCTGATTGTGTGAGGGGATGGGGAAGTGAGGTGAAAGAGCATGTGTCTCGCAGTCTTCCTTTCCAAGGTGGTGTGATTAAGTTTGATCAGCTTGTGTAAAGCTGATGGCTTATGGCTTGCATGGAGTGTTCTTGAAGTTATCAGTAGCAATCTGACTTGATCTTATAGTAGTGATATTCCAAACAGATGCTGAAAGCCAGTCCTCACTGAAGAATTTGGCTAAGTGTCAGTGTTTTATTTGCTTTTTTGAAAAATGTTAAACGTACATGTCAATTTGGAATGGGCATCAGTAAGCTTTGTAATACATTTTAATATGTGTGCTTGGCCATTTAAATGAATGGTTCTTGTTGGATTCCAAATCTGTGTGTGACTGGCAAAAGGAATTTCTTCCTTCTAACTTAAGCTGATTTCAGCATGGTCTTTAGTGCTGTGCATTTGATTGACTAAGTATTATAGAAAATGTCCGAGTACTTTTGCATTTATTAAATGCCAAAGTTTCAGGAGTCAAAATTTTCATGCCGCTTTTCGGCAATGGAAATCTTTGCCATTCACTTCTTGTTGAGTTTTCTATTATGTTGGAAAAGGATGAGCTTCAGATTTTCCTAGTGTAGATACTAAAACGTTCTATGATGATTTTCTGCCACTTCTACTTGCAAACCAATTACTGTTCAGGCTGTTTTCACCATGCAAACAGAAATGTTTTAATATTGCTTCATGAATGAAGTTAACTAGCAGAAGCGCTTCTATACTGAAATAAACTGCATCTAGGCTTGAGACATGTCTGTGCAGAAATGTCAAAGAAAATCACATTCTTCATTGGTTACATTGTTACTTCATCTGGTTTCTAGTGTAGATCTGACACTTCAAAATCATAGCAGAAGCTAGAATTTTGGACTGCTACTGTGGTCACACTTTGTTTCATTTATACTCCTTTTCATCCTGTGAATGTTAGAGTACAGCTTTGTACTGAATAGAGCAGCTGTAAGGCAATGTCGTTCTTGCCTGAAAGTGTAATGCTGTTGACAACTTGCCAGTAAGTGCTTATGAATGGCTCTAAATATCTTGCAGCTTTTTCTTTTTGCTTTCTGGTTGTCTTTTTTTTCCTTTCCTATACTTTGCTGTCCAGTGTATACCAAAGAATTTCCCGTTAGGCTAGAAGCAGCTTGTTCCTTAACCACTTTTGTATTCCATATGCATAAGCTTCTTTGGTTGTTGAAAAAAAACTAAAAAACCAAATAGGCAATAATAACACCTGTCTTATTAAGTATGTCCTGTATAATCCTTTATAATGTCTGACCTCTGCATTCTAGTGAAAATACCTCTCTCCTGACTAATTTCTGAATGCTTGTCTTTATTGTCCAGGTTTGGGGAAGTATGCATCTGCTTAAATGATTGATTCTAAAATAGCGTCCTTTTCTGCCAAGCTATATAAAGTAATTTAAGAATCTGCATGTCAAGTAGCTGTTTAAGTGATTTGTCTTTATTGCAATGTCTGCTTGGTCAGTCTGGTTTGACTCATTGACTAAAACGGATTTTTTTTTTTTAGTAAGAGGGGAAGTTATCTTTCATTATCTGACCTGTTGCTTGTCCATGGAGTCAGAAATTAGACATGTATTCCAGATACTAATTGGTAATCTTTTCTGGGGTTGATGCGATCACTTCTGTGAAGTTGGAATTTATTTTCAGTGAAGAATCTTAACTGGTAATGCTTTTTATAGAAAATGGCTGGCACTGCTTGGCATTCTTGTCTATTCAGTGATGTGTGCATGGCTTTGCTCAAACAAACGATTTTCAGTTGTGGAATGTTCAAGGACAGTAAATCTGTATTTATACTTTTACACTTGAGTGATGATCTCTGATATGGGGATGAACAACCATATTTCTAGAAGGGGCATTAGCATTGTGTAATTGCAGGCACCAAATTTAGAACTATCCGAGCAGGAGCACTTTGTCATGTGCTGGAGGCTTCATTGATCACACTGAATCTATTTCAGGCATGTGAATTAGGTATGTGAACATAGATATTTGAAAGCTGCTTTTTCACTCTGCTACTGCTTCCCCTTGATATTTGCCTTACACTTGAAAATGACGCTTTCAAAGGAGGGAGATTAAATAATCATTACTTATATACTAGATTATATAAATTTATTTACAGTACATGTAGCAACCATTTGTACCACTAAGAGCAACAAGCAATTACAGCTCTGTTGTTATTTTCCCAGTTAGAATATATGGCTTTTGGGCCATAGGAACATGAACATGCAAATGGTATCATAAATACCATTTTACAAAGATGCTATAGAAGATATTTTTTTTATGGTTAGAATTTGTTCTTATCTCAAATCTTGGCCGATTCAATTTTCCAAAACATCAGTCAGGTAATAGAAGTGTTTTGGATTCAGAGTGTTAGGGGAGGGACAAGCACAGAAGCACATGAGTGGTTCTTTTCCTGTGCAGTAGGGGTTGAAAACGGCTTTTTTAAAAGGTGGGTAAAGACGTTAATAGGTAGTATATGGTAGATATTAAAAGTAAACAAAATTACATATTTAAATAAATTTGCAATGCAAAGCTTTGTTTGGATATTTATAATACTGACATTAATGGAACTTTTAATGGAATTTTGTCTGCAGCTGCATGTAGATCACAGAATGAAGTTTTTTGAGAGAATATAATAAAACCATGACTGTCTTTTAGGAGGCTTTCTTTTAGCAAGACTTTCTGTTGCTCTTTTGTTATTAAATAGTTCAGTCTCAGTATCTGTAAGAGAAGGAAAACTGGATTCTTAACCTTTCTACTTCACAAGAATTTGCGGAGGCAGTGCATGTAGGTGCTTTAAGAGGCAGGATTGGCTGAAAGAAACACTAATGAGCGAATGATAAGGTATGGGGAAGTGCCATACAGTTTTTTGCTGATGATTTCTTGATTCTCTATCTTTTCCCTTTAAAAAATGAATTTTTAACTTTACTCAAGGAATGCTTGATCTCCAATATCCAGCATAAACTATCACATTGAGAATTTTTATTTTGTTTTTTAAGGTTCTCTAAGATAAATGCCAAATACATTTTGCATAAATACGATGGATTTTGGTACTCAAATTGATTTTTTTTTTTTTTAAAGCAATGATTAATGCATTTTGAAGACTGTTCTATGTTGGTTTTCAGTTTTTTCGTCTCAGGCTAGCAATGATGAATCAAGTAGTGATGAAACTAGTAATCAGTCCAGTCCAGCAGTACGAAAACGTCGGGCTAAGAAGAGGCTGATCTCTAGCTCCGAGACTGTGGTCTGAACCAGAGTCTGAACCTCCCAGAGAAGAGCAGCGCAAACGCCAGTTCAGTAGTGGCCTTAACAGATGCATCATACTAGCTTTGGTGATTGCAGTCAGCATGGGCTTTGGACACTTCTATGGTGAGTTTATAGAAAATGAAATGCATAGAATCAACATCTTGCATAACAAATACCATTTTATTGTGCCTCTGGTTTTTTTTTTTTTGTGTGTGTCTTGTTCTCTGCTAACAATCTAAACCTAAAAATGAGAAAAAGCAACTGCTAATGTATGGATAATATAGGGAGGCCCTTCAGCGCTGCAATTGTATTTAATATACACTACTTTAAAATTGAAGTAAATAAAAAGAAATTAATTTTTGGTTGCCCTTCCAGATAGAAATTTCTTGTTGTTCTTATAATGCAGTGAGTACCCTTCATTTTTCACATCTTTTTTCGTTTGAAATAAATTTGCGGTAGTGCTTATCATTCCTAACAGCATTCACAGAGTTATTTCAGGCTTTTGTCCCATATGTACTAATCTGGTAAATGTAAGAGCAAGGCATGTTTTTTACAGGAGTTCATAGTATCAATATTTTTCTCTCTCCACTGTAGTTGTCCTTGCAATTCCAGAGTGGTTTAGGGAATCCAGGATAGCAGCAGTTTTTCTGTGTTCAGTGCGTTGCCTAAAGTTGAGCATTACACAGATTGTTACTGCATTTAACAAAACAGCAGAACTCATTACAGATCTAAACGTACGTAGTGCAATCCTGATATTCTAAGATACATATGTTACGATAAAAATGATAGAGGGCATTTATTTTTAATAGTAATTTTTAGTGAGTAGTTTAGTTTTATATGAAAATGTGCTTTCATAAGACTTGTGATTGAATTTGAGACTGGGAATGTGATTCTAATTGGATTTGATTTTTGACTAATTGTTAGGGGTCTAAATTTTGAGATTTATACTAATTTTCACTCGACCTGATTTTTATTTTTTTTTTGTTCTTAGGTAAACCTGAAGGTAAGAGTCATGAGTGATGTATTGTGGATGCTGTGCTTGCATTCAGATTTCCCTTTTTAAATGGTGTGTGTATGTATGTGTACACACACATCCATGTATGTATGCATACTTACATTTAAAAAAAATAAAATCAAGTCTTAAGAATTACTAGTGTATGCGGGATCGTAGGAATGACTAATCCAGTCATGTAAAATACTTTCTATTTGGCAGCTGCAGCTAGTAGTAGCTGGTGTAAAAACTGATTGATGTATATTGGCATGCTATGAGCAGAGAGGAGCACAACGGCTAGACCAATCTTTGATAGTGCTTTGTGGTGGTAACTTGAGGTTTCGCTTCTGTTAATCATTTTACTCTGTTTAAATTGGGGTTAATGATAAATACTATCCTTTTAAAGAGCTTTGAGATCTATGGATGAGAAATAGATTTTGGAAGTGAACTCAGGGTCAAATCTTTATTACGGGATTCACTTTGACTTGTTCATTCATTGAATTTGTACTTCTAAATAAAAATTGTCATCACTGATGACAGTGCTGACAGCATTCTCAGCAGAAAGAAGGCAACTCTGTGCGGCTTTAGTTTTTGCTCCTTCAAGTGAAGGTTTTTCATGGTTATGTGATAACTAATCTTTCTACCACTAGAAAGGAAATCAAATCCTGCTTTCCATCTTCCTGGGTTTTTTTTTGTTTTTATTTTGAACACAAACTTCCAAAGAGAAATCCATCTCCCTAGAGAACTACTTTGCATTTTTGTGATTCAGCTTAGAATGAATGTTTTCCACAGCTGTCTTTTAATGCTAGGCTAATTGTCCTGTGAGAGGATTGGAAAGGGTTAGTTTTTATGAAACTACTTTTTTTGGGGGGGGCGGGGAGGGGAGGGGGGGTCAGTATCAGTATAGTGTTTTCCCTTTAGCTAGAGCTCCAGGACCCCTTTAAGACTGTTAAAGATGTAGAAAGCAACTAGGATTAGGTTTTAATCGATAACTGTATCCTAATCAGTATTAAACTGAGTTAGCTGGCTTTATGATGCTCTAGGAAGGAGATCTGAAAGAGGGCAAGCTTTCCAGGAAAATAGGTACCTGGAAAAACTAAAGTTGGGAAGCCCTTGCTAGAAGAGTGTCTCCTTATGGACATTCAGATATTTAATTTTTTTCTTTAACCAGAATCTGCAAAAGGGAATATTGCTGTAATGCTAGGGATTTGGATAGATTACTTAAAGAATCTGAAGGATACTGTGCCTTAGAGTACCAGCTGGAAACACAAACCAATTACTGAGGAATTGTGCGTCATTACATGCATTTTCAATGTCTTTGCTACCCTTTCTGTGTTGCTAAATGTCACTTTTGCTTACTGTACGTAAATTATTATTCTTGATAGAAAAACAGACTTCAAGTGTTTTTCTGTAATTCAGGTTCTTCTTAACGTGAACCCTTTACACTAAATGATGATTTTTCAGAGGCAGTCTTCAGATTCTTAGGATAAATGGACTTCTTCAAAAGTATCTATAAAACATAAATATGAAAAACAAATTTACTGTCAGTATGCTTAAATTCACTTATGCAAGGATCTGTGCTTCCAATAAGTGTTTATTAGGACTCTGCAAACTTAAAATCATTGCTGTAAAAACGTTGCTTTCCCTTAGCTGAATTGAACTATTGAGGTTCAAGTTGGTTTAATAGAGCATTGTCTGGTTTTAGGTGCATACTTGACAATAGAGAGCACAAAAAATTCGTCAGTGTAATAGTATTTATGGAATTTCTTCTGTTTAATAATACACCCCACCTTTCAATACAGAAATAGAACTCTGCATATGCTGCATTGGTTTTGAAAGAAACACCTAAAACTTGCTGTTGCCATCTGCTGTAGAGTCAATTCAAGCGAATCTTAAAAGCAAAGAAATAAAACCTACGTCAGTGTTAGGATTTACGGAACTGTAATAGATAGGGAAGTACCAGTAAAGAAGTTTTACTTGAGGGAAAAAATTGGTGGCTAGTACAATGAAGTTTTTTTTTTTCAGAAAAATAGTGTGTCTCAGCCTTTTTCTGACAATTGAAAGATAGGATATTTGCTTACTCCTTAGCCTTCACTCATGGATAAGAATGACAAGATAGGGCCTGCAAATACTTGGTGCTTTGTGAGCAGTGTGTAATAATTGTGCTTCTGCATGGAAGTTTAAATACTGCGTTAAGATCCTCTTGTTCATGTAACTTTACTTAACAGTAAAAGTGGTAGTTCTGAAATGGATAATGCATGGACTAATGGTCTCCCTTTTATCCTGATTGGCTTGCATGTTACTAAAAAAACGACAAAAAAAATCACACATATCCTTTCCTGCATAACTTCCGTTGTTCTGTATCTAACTTATTTCTATGTAGTGTTCCAAAATCCCTTCATTTGTTATCATCAAATAAAAGACAGAAAATTTTTGGGTCTGTTTGAGAAATTGTTTATAATTGGAAGAAACAGAATCAGTATGTAACAATCTGGTTTTATAATCTTTATTTTGTTACAGCTAAACAGTTACTAGTAAGTACAGGGCAGAAATTGCAAAGTAAGAATGCTTTTGAATTTGCAGAGAAAATGAAGATGATGTTTAGGTTCGTCTGTTCCTCTAACTACTTTACTTAATGTAAGTCAGACTATCAAAAGAAAGTTTTATCTTTGTAGGTACAATACAGATCCAGAAACATCAGCAGCTGGTGACAAAGACACGTGAATTAAAGGATATGAAAGATGACCTTTACCAGTGCCAACAAGAGCAAGGCGATAAAGTGCATCATAAAGTGGGGGTAGGTATGAGTTTAGCTGGAAGTCACTGGGTTATTCTGTCATTATAAGTGTAATTTACACAAAGTGAAATTAATTTATCACACAATCCGTTACATTTTTTTCTTTAGTAAATTCTTTCTGAGAATGTCATTTTTCTTTCCCCTGAATTCTTGACAAAGATTTTGTATTTTGATAACATTTGTTATTGGAATGTATTTAAACATACTGGTTTTTATGTATGTAGTCTAGGATTTATCTGGACACAGAGACTGTCTCTTTTCTATGACATAATGGCAGGTTGTCATTAATGAAGACAGCTGAAGTAGAACATGCTGGGTAAAAACCTACTGCAGGTTGAACCTACAGGTTTTGTGAATTTGCTTTCTAAATTGTCAATGGTTATTAATTTTTTAAATACTTAACCTGTACTTTTAGTTTTTTACTGTTAGATCATTCAGAGAGGAGATTAGGGAGTGCTTTGTGTGTGCGTGTCTTTTTTTTTTTTTTTTTAAAGTTTTCTTTTATGTGGCTGATAGCAGCATTTATACATAATTCAATATGTTTAGTTCTAGAGTTTGTCAAGGACACCAAGAGACTGGGGAGATCCTTTTGTGTTAGGATATAGTTACATGAACACGTATTTTCAGCAGCAAATTTGGTTCAAAAATCAGTTCCTGAATTTCTGCCCCAACTGTTGAATGCTCTTGCTTCTGCTAATGTATTTGGTTTTGTAATCTGTAAACCCAGTTTGCTGAACATAAATCAACAGCAAACATGCA
This sequence comes from Pygoscelis adeliae, assembly GCF_000699105.1. Taxonomy (NCBI): domain Eukaryota; kingdom Metazoa; phylum Chordata; class Aves; order Sphenisciformes; family Spheniscidae; genus Pygoscelis; species Pygoscelis adeliae. The sequence goes on along the minus strand of NW_008824746.1, from coordinate 820,618 downwards.
CATTTTAATTTTCTTTTAAGATGGATCAACTAATGTACCCAGTTTCCTATCCTTCAGCTAGTTAAACCAATACAAGTGAGGGCTGATGACCTCTGGTTGGAAGGGGGAGCCTCTCACATGGTCTTTGTTGCTAAGAAAGTGTTTGTGTGTATATCTGAGATAAACAAACTAGCTCTATTTTTGCATCTTCCTGGAAGGTGTGTCACTGCATCCAAAATGAGAAGTAAACTCTCTCTGGGCTACCTTGGTCTTTCATCTTTGTAGCTGAAATTGTAACAATTCTAATTGTAGTATTTTTGCTTGTTTTCTTTTTGTTTGTATTAGTCACTCAAGGGAGATCTTGCCACATGTTTGACCTCTACTGAGGTGGAGAAGAAATCCTTTGAATCTCAAAAAAAAAGTCTTGCTGCAGAAAATCAGCACTTAAGAGAATCTCTAGAGAAGGAAGAAAAAGCTTTGGCCTCACTTCAGGAAGAATTAAGGAAGCTAAGACAACAAATTAGAAACTTAGAAGATAAAGGTACTAGTACTGAGTCTATTGTAATGGAAAATCAGAAACTAAGGGAACATTTGGAAGAGGAAAAGCAAAGAAACCACAACTTTCTTAGGCAAAAGGAAACACTCTTTGCAGAGGCGCAGATGTTAAGGAGAGAACTGGACAAAGAACGTCATGTTACAGAAGCCCTAAAGAAAGAACTGGAACAGTTAAGTTCTCGTCAAACGCCTGACAATGCTGATGATGATACATTAAGAGAAAATCAAGAAATAGAAACTCTGCGAGGAAGGCTAGTAGAACTAGAAAAAAAGCTAAACTTTGAGCAACAGCGCTCTGACTTATGGGAGAAGCTGTATGTTGAAGCGAAAGACCAAACTGAAAAACAAGAAATTTATGAAAAGGGACAAAAGAAAGGTGCTAAAGGGCAAAGTAAGACTAAAAAGAAATCAAAGGAATCATTTTTTGGTTCAGTTAAAGAAACTTTTGATGCTATGAAAAATTCCACGAAAGAGTTTGTAAGGCACCATAAAGAAAAGATTAAGCAGGCTAAAGAAGCAGTGAAAGAAAACCTGAAAAAATTCTCTGATTCTGTAAAGTCTACATTCAGACACTTCAAAGATACCACAAAAACCATCTTTGATGAAAAGAAGTCAAATGATAAAAGACAAGAGGCAAACAAGAAAGCTCGAACTTTTTACCGAGAACGTAACTCTTACGAGAATCTGAAGCACATGCATTACAGGGGACCTAACATGCCAAAAGAATTCAAAGATGGAAGAAAACATCAGTTTACAGCATTTGAAAAAGATACAGATTCACAGAAATGTCTCAATGATCCTTTCTGTAATAGAAAACATCAGTTTGTCTTAAAGGGCTGCTCTGGTATTTTTGAATGTGCTCATGAAGAATTCATTAATCTCTTTAACAGAGTATCGGATCCTATTAGGGTGGATGAATTTAATCGGCTAATGAAAAAGTATTTGCAACAAGTTGTACATAACTTTCATCACTGGAGAGAACTAGAAAATTTCATCAATAAGTTTTTTCATAATGGGGTGTTTATACATGACCAGATGCTGTTCACTGATTTTGTTAATGATGTCAAGGATTACCTGGAAGATATGAAGGAATACCAAAATAATAATGAAAAGGTTTTTGAGGATTTGGACAAATACATCTACAGATACTACTTTCATTATGATAATTTACCCCAATATGGACCCAGGTTTGTTTCCATGTTTGCTGAACTTGTTAACACAATGAAGTAGTCTTTGTAAAGACAACTAGTGTCCTTGTTCTAATAGGTGGTCTTCTAGCATGTATGTATATATACATATATATCCACACTAGAAGACTTTCTGAAGGACTCAATGGAAATACTAGATTGTGTTCTATAAAGTGGATCTGTAGTACCTTATATATAAATTTTGTGTGTGTGTGATGTTCGTTTGCGAGACACTACAGATCCACTGTACATAGCACAATCTAATATTTTTACTGAGTTCTTTAGAAAACTGCATAACTGCAAGTAGGATTACTTTAGACTGAACAGCTATGATTGCCTATCTGATTGAATGAATGACTAGCTGAGAAGCAGCATTAACTAGGACTTCCTTGTTGTCCTTCCTGGAATGAGAAGGGTTTTGGATATATTTGAGCAGTCTCAAAGTCCTGTTCTGGCAGGTATATTCCCTGCTGGCTTTTTAGGAATTTCACGACTCTTTTGTAGCTTAGTATAATACTGAGTTAGTCTGTGTGCCCAGAACAGAGCTACTCAAATGGCAGGCTTTAGTTCAGGTCCTGACCCTGATTACATTTTGTTCAGGCTTGCTTGCAAAGGTCTTTGGCATGAATTGTTTCCTGTGTTACTTTCCTGTATCTAATGGTATTCTCAGGGCTTCTACAGAACGGTTGTGGTACGCTGCCTGGCTGGCCCAATGGAGCTAGACATGGTGGGCTGTTCTGCTGCATAGACTTTGGTGAAAGAAAATTAAGCAAGCAGCCTTAATATATTGTTTTGAACTTGTTCCTTCTGGAACACTTACTTACGTATATATTTTATGTGGCTTTTAATATCATTGCTATTACAAAATTGGCTATATAGTCTCTTGTACTAATGTTTATTCTGATCAGGTAAGAAAAAATGTGATCTAGTTGCTAATTTATAATACACAAAAAGTTGTCCTTGTAGACATAACAGAACTTTTCCCTGTGCTGGTATTCAGTGCAAAGCATATTTAGTACTTAGATCAAGGTGCAGTTCTTCAGTCAGGTTTCTCTTCTGGACTTGTATTGTTTATTATTTCATGTGTTTTATTATAGCAGGAAGTCTGAATACTTAACTACTTTGGGATTACTACATGTTATGTGAGGTAGTACTTTCTCTTATTAAAAGTTGAACTGTGACGATGATACTCCTATTATCAGCTACCAAGTAGCCTTTTTAATGTGTGGTTTTGGCAAACGCATGACATAAGTTTTATGTTTTTATTTATAGTCCCTTTTACTAATTCACTATTAAAATGAACTTTAATTTTTAATTAAATAATTGAGTACTTTAGTTCAGTTTGCAGAAAAAAGAATCTCAAATTCATTTACTGATAGTATTATACAGAAGTTTGTATGATACTGAGGATGAAAATAGCCTTGACTCAGCTTAGCAGAAGGCTAGAGAGGCTAGTCATGTAACAACATGTAGTATAATGGGACTGTTTGCATCAAAAACTGCAACAGGTGAGCAACGGTGTTTTGTCAGTGCCCCCTCTCTCTGTATAAATGTACTCACTGTACATGAAAACCTCTGAAGTGCCTACATTTACACAAAGCATGCTTTCCTAAGGCTCTGTAAAATTTTTGCTATTTTTATAGAGCAGAATGTAATAGAATAACTGAAAAATAGATTGAGACCTCACTCAAGCACCACAGTAGGAATAATCAGCTGTTTACCTGGCTGTATTCTAAAAACTTCAGGCAACCAGCTGCAGAGCATTTTTATTTTTAGAAAGAATTTATTTCAAATATACCAACTTATTGATGATTTAAACAAATAAATAAACCGCACCCCCATTTTGCTTACAAGAGAAAGGACTACTTCTTAATACTAATATTGTTTTCTTTTCAGTCAACCTCAGCATGTTAAAAGCTGTTCTTGACAATGTAACTGTGTTTAAAAATGTTTTTAGAGAGATGCTTTCATAAGAGTAGTAATAAGCTTTTGTTTACTCCTTGCAGTCGACCTAAAAGGCCTTCTTTTACACAAACTGAAAATTCCAGACATGAAAAACAAGCTCAGAAGTACCACCACCGTAATAAAAGAGAAGGTAAATGGCATAAACATGGTCGCACTAATGGAAGACACATGGCAAATCTTGAAATAGAATTGGGGCAATTACCCTTTGATCCAAAATATTGAGTAATTTATGGTAAAAGTAAGATTAGAATTAATAATTCATGTCGTCTCTGGAATCTAATTGTTTTTCAACAAAGCAGCAAGATGCAAGTTTTTTCTCTAAATAATTTGATTTTTACACATTTTGTTAAAAGGCAGAAGTCAAGCTTTCTAATATTCTGTACTGTTGCTTTAACTGTTCTTCGGAAGTGATGGTAGTTTGGGTGCCAGCAGTATTGTTGCAGAAACTAGGCATGCAATGACTTGTGTATGAAAAATATGCTTAATTGCATTCCGTTAGTGTAGCTCAAGCTTGAGTCATGCATAATGTACCAATAATTAACTCCAATGTTTGATATACTAACTTCATCTCATCCTTCAAAAAATAGGTCTACGCTATGGTAATGTATTTGTTAGTGTTTTGTAATCTTATACTTGCTTCTTGTCTTTGGGGGGGGTTCAAGAGCCTGTTGAATTGTGAAGAATTTGCTGTGCTGCATTCTCATCAGCTTGCTGATTTAAGCACTTGAAATGTCTTGCATATCTGCATATTGTAAGAAGAAAAATAAAGAGACATTGTGGATAAAAAGTCTTTATTTATAAAACAAATCTGCATAGCTGTACAGTTCTATAAACATGGTCCAGTCTTGTCTAATTCCTTATTGTCTAAGTAGTCATATGGTAACTTTGGTCTTCCCGATGTTTTCTAGTGTTGCAGGGTAGGTCAACACTCCCACCCTGCCATACTGCTACTGAAGTTGCCTTCAGGAAGAGGTTTAGGTATTTCCAGACAGCCAATGGCTGCCTCATCAGACTTCCCCATTTGACTTACCAGGTTTCAGACTCACTACTCTCTCCTTTCTGCAGTACAAGATCTTCTAAGCATAGTACTGCTACGCAAAATTGATCTCATTAGGTCTGAAGTCTAGAAACGGATCTTCAGGTATGATTCAGTTCAGTTTTTTTCCTGTAGACGTAGATGTGGCTTCCAACTCGTCCTTGAGGTACGTGAGTGTGAAAGACAGTGGCTGTTTTCTCATAGCCCCTTAAAGCTAGAAATGATGATATTTCCTGTGAATGAACATACATTAGTTTCTACAGTCAGGAAGTGTAGTTGGGAGCATCAGAACAGTGTTCCAAAGTCTTCTGAAAACTATCAGTTCAACTGTCCTCTGGAAGTTTTATCCTTTATTTTAGGAAAGACTGCTAGAAAAAGAGGTACCTATCCTGTTTGATCCTGTCTGGAGTGGTGGATATTCACCAGACACTGTTCTTTGAGGACATGGACTTCATAAAAGAATTGAGGGGAAAAGGTACTCTGACTGCAGGCATTTTTGCTTGTCATTGTTGCTTACTTAAAAGTGTATGGTTCTAGGAACAGACCGCACATTTATCTTAATATGACTTGAGGAGAATTCCGTAAAACATTATGTAATGTAGAATTCTTACAGAGAGGGCATACATGAATATTAAGTATGTATCACTGGAATGGTATCTATACTATATTATGGACCAGAGGGTTCAATTTTAATTTAAACTGTGTTTTAAAAAGTTGTGGAGAACAATTTTCAAAAATCTTAACTATAACTCTCCCCTAATTTATTTTTTAACTTGACCTCAAAACTAGTTTGTTTCATCTTGTAGTTACCATACCTCTTCTAGCACACTGAAGAAGATCAAGTGACTGGGTAATAACGTATCATTGTAAAACTCCTTGTTAAGCCAGCCAAGTGGATTAGAGTAAAACACATCTGCTTCATCAATATAGCTCTCATTTCCGGTTAGGTCTGGGGGACACTGAAGGAATCTCATTTTTAGAGGACAGTGAACATGACTAGGGAGAAAAACAAAAGAAACACTTCAGGATAAACTGACCAATATCTAAGATTTGAAATGACTCATCACTTAAAGACACCTCAGTCAAAACCAAAATTGAGTAATTATCCCCCCCCCCAAGTCATATTTTCTTTCCTTCTGTACTTCGTAGGAAAGCAAAAGTAGAACAAGTCGATTCAGCTCCAAACTGCTGTGACTATGTTGTTAGCAGTTCACAGAAAGCAGATTTATCTTAACAAAAATACCATCTGCGTAACATCAGTTTCTTAAAAAGGTACTTTTCCATATCAGCTTCACTGTTTATATCTGCTTTAATGTTTTGTTTACTTGCTAGGATCTATTGCAAACTTTTTGGAATAGTGACCTCAGTCGCTGTACGTTGTAATTACATTTCTTTACTCTCTAGCAGCAGAAGTAAAGGTAAAATTAATAAAGTTTGACAGTAACAATTAGTCTTTAGCTTTGCTGCAAAAGTTACCGTAATGGAACAATATGACTTACTTTCAGAAGTCGTAAGACTTACTGCTTATCCTCATATAGAGCTATTTTACAAAAACTGAATAAAGCTTAGATGCTGAATTTTATTCTGTGGTATAAGCATTTGGCTTATTTCCCCTATTCATTCTGTATTAATGGTATGAAAAATCAAAACTCTTCCTGTATACGTTTACCCATCTCAATTTATTAAGCTTAGGAAAAAAAAGAAAAAATCTTAATTTCTGCTTAAGTGTATGGATTTTAATATAGGACACTTAACTATTTTAATACCTGTAAAATGGAGTAGAGTGGCACGGCATCATGATGAAGACAAAAGCTTGTGACTGGTAGGAGTTATTACAGAGTTGCCGTATGTGACTCATAACATCAAGAGTGCCTCGCTGGTGAATCAAGCCTGTGTACAGGGCTGGGAGTAAGTTTGATAAAAGCAGGAAACTTGCTGCAGATTTCTTCCATGCTTTCAGGTGTTTCAAAGAATATCCTATAGAAACATTTGAGTAAGTTTGAGAGTTACGCAAATACTAACAGTTCCACACAGTATTTCTGAAAGTACCATAACTTACTGGAAAACCAGTTGATAACAATACCTTGCTTTGAGGTATTTCAATATAGTGTTCTTTCTGTCTCTACTCTTTGAATGGAAATTCAACGGTTAGACTTTGCCCTTATTAACTCTTGGGTTTAACAGTGTAAATGTTAAACCCATACCTATCTTTTGAAGTACAGAAGTACGATTTCAAAGCCAGTGCTTTGTCTCTTTAGAGCTTAATTTTAATTTCTTGTGGGGCAAAATAGTCCATTCGGTAGTTTGGATGAATGATATGTGGTGACTTACTGATGTGTTCTGATTCACGCATGTCCAAGTAGAGCCAGAATAAATGGTAACTACATGTGCTTTGGTATGGCTGTGGTATTCTTTTTCTCCAACACGCTGAAAGCTACAGCATTCCCTTATGGTTATTCATTTTTGAGCTACTGTCCTTGGAAAAGCTTACTCCTCCATCTTTTCCCATCTCCCGTCCCTGCCCCTTCCCCTCCACTATTCTCGAAGGAGCTAGTAATAGGAAGAGACATTTCTCCTGGTGGGAGATAGCTGTATAAACCTGTTTCTCACAACCACAATTTAGATGAACCTGGCACAGAAGACAGCTTCATGTTGCAACCAGTCTGGAAACCCTTATTAAGTCATGTGCTTGTCAGTACTAGGAGATAAAAATGTTTTATGCAGCCTAGGTCTGTGACCACCTTTACTGAATCACAAGAAGCAAGTTAGAATCGGCCTGTTTCAGAAGTCAGGAACAAGTAAGTTAAATTAGTCTTCAGCTGGTCCGCTCTGACAAATTGCAGATCTTTATCTCAGATGAAAACAAAGTCCACTAATTAGTCTGTGGTTTAAACACTAGTGGAAACATTCTATTATAGGTATTTTTCTACTGCTTTTGCGAAATGCTCTTAGCTTATGTTTAAGTGTGCTTGGAAATAATTTTGAAATTCATGTGGGGTTTTTTCCTGCTTTTATTTATAATGTTTTGAGCAATTTAAAGACCTCTTTGTGACCAGTTATCAGAAATAACTGTTGTCATTTTTTTCTTTACTAAAGTATCCAAACAGATGATAATTAGCTCTTGATAAATTGTGTAGATGACCTCATTCCCTTATAGACATGAAAGTTAAGAGGGATATTAATAAAAAATAGCAGTCTGGAATTTTTCTGCATGTGAGGTAGAACTGGTTCATCTTAAATCTGCTGTTGAACTAAGCCAAGACATATTACATATTTCATCTCAGCAGAGAGCAAAAATTATGGAAATAATATTTACTTTTGTTTAGACTAGCAAAACAGGTTAAAGAAAATTACAATTTTCTTTGATTCATCTGTTTCGAACTTGTATTTAAACTAAAGCTATACAGCTTCATGTTCCAGAAGTTTTAATCTTTCCTTTGTAACTTTTCAGCATACTAGACTTTACATCATGATTTTACTTTTCCTATGGATAAACTACTGTAGTTAATACCTAGTTTTATAAACGTAAAATACTTCCTTATTAGGCTCTTTTCTGTGTTTAAAAGAAAAAAAAACCACAAAACAAAGGAAGAAAAGATAAATGAATACTTTAAAAGTTTCTGTTAAAGTATCAGAAAAATCTTTGTTAGTAAAAGCAATAAGCTTTCCAGTTTAAACTGCAGACAGATTTTCTTTAATTTTTTAAGTTAATCACATTAGTTTAGGGACCTTACTCCTGCTTTAACAAATTCACCTTACTATGCCTGAAGGAAAAAGCTATCACATTAACTGCTCTAAAACTTCTGTGGGAAGTAGCCTCCAGCTAGTGGTTGGTTGAAAGCAGACAGAAAACTAGCATCATCTACTAACACACCTGAATCTAGAAAAGGATAATTTTAGTTTTTGAATACTTTCATTTTTTTGTTGCATACTCAAAGGCATTTGTCAGGCATATTTGACAGAACTGGGTGGAAGAATACTACAAAGGAGCCAAGGAACAAAATTGACATTGCTAAAAAGTTAGGAGTCACTGAGGCAATTTTCATATTTTTTGCAGGAAGTACTTTTACCCAAGCTAAGGATTCTCTATATTTCAGTCACTTGCTGTTCCTCATCCTTTTTTTTTTTTTTCTTTTTTTCCCCCTAGCTGTAAGAAAAGGTTAGGCTAGTTCTAAGAAGCCTTTGTCAAATACCTACATTGACTATTAACAGTCTCTTTAGGTAAAAATTATATACAGGGGAGGTTGCAAGACATTTGAAACCAATGCTTACCACAAAAAAACATGCAAAATGGCAGTACTGGGTAGATGAACCTGAATTCTTTATGGCTCAGTGTGCTGTAATAAAACAGATACAATAGTACAGCGAGAAAGTTAAATGCATTGGTTCTGTCGACAAAACATGTTTTAGAGCATGGAGGACTTGAAGAAAAGCACTTGCATGTACTAAAAGCTTTTGGCATTGAAGCAGTTTAGAGTAAAAATCCAAATTGTCACTTTAAGAACATAACGAGTACATTAAAATTAAGATTATTCGGTCAGTTTAAACCAAGCACTAATAAAAGTACCCGGCTACTACTCTAGCAATTTAAGTGGTCTGATTCTATGACTACTAGACATAACTTAGCTAGTACTTCACCAGTTTGCTTTCTGTAATAAAACACAATAAAAAGTGTGGATGAGAAGCCAAGATTCAAGTACACGTTTGTAGCTAACAAAGTCACAAATTGTCACGCTAATACAACTTTACACAACTTCCCATGCCAACTTTTGGGGCTTTTTGGGGGATTACTGCAAGACTTGCATCATGGGAACCAAACAGGTTCTTACAAGACTAAGGGAGATAAAAAAGGCCTAAACCCAATAGAGCTATATCCAGTTTTGAGCTGGACTGAAAGAAGAAGATGGCATTTGTGGCTTTGCTACTGGTTTGCTGTATTCGGTTACTACTGCAGTCTAATATAATTTATTACTTAGTATTTATTGATTTGCTGTATCTTTTCTTCTCTGAAAGTGTCTCTCGTTTAATCTACAGTTAATTCTGATGCTTTAGAACAGCTTACCTTTTCTTCTACTTCTCAACTTAAAATGAGACATACAGCCCTATGATAAATGTTAAGAGCTGTGTGTAGACTTGTGAATGGAGTAAGTTTTAGAGGCCTAAGAACATCTCATCGTACTGCGGATGTATTAAAGAACCAAATTAAATGGTATTTTTGTTAACAGGCATCTAGTAAACACAGTTTTCTAATTAGTTCTATTGTTGCTTAAACACCTGTTAGGTGATTGAGTGTTGGTTTTTTTTTCATTTTCCATTGAATTTCATGCTGAATTATTTTATTCTTTAAGGGTCTAATCAATTCTAAAAATACATGTTTGGTAACGATACACGAAGTAGTATTACATAAAATTTTAGAAACTATTGTATAATTGACTGCATTTCTTAGAGTGTTTGAATAGTTTAAAGTTTTCTGTCACTTAACCTGAATACTATGGTTTTTTTGTTCTAGAGAGGACATGGGCTTTGAAAAGAACACAATCAGTGAAAGATAGTAGTTACACTTAGAAGAAATTACCTGTATACCAGCACTGTCCAAATCACTGCCATTAGAAAGATGCGATACCTTTTTGGTGCCAGCACACAGCCATGAATAAAGAAAGGCAGATGGGTACCCAAGATGACTGGTAGTCCCTGAGTGAAGTACCAATGCCAAGGATGAGATCCGTAAAACGTTCCCAAATTCTGCAGCACGTTGAATTTCAAGAAGTTCAGCTGAACCAGTACCCACTGGGAAATTTAGGGGAGGGGTGGGGGGGAAGTTAAATACACATCCACAGTGAGAACTAACAGCTAAATTGAATTACACAGTCATCACTGGCCTTAAATGATACAGCATTTTCACTCGTACTTAGGTTTTTTCCTACTAAGACTTGTCACAGACTTTCTATATTTGGCAATTAAACACAATAGCGTGTAAGTTTTGTAGTTTGTTGATAACTATGGATTTATTGAGAGCTGAGCATACTGATTTTAAGTAACAGTCCGTGATTTAAAATAACTGAGAAGTCAACGTTTAAGTGTTTATGGCTTAGGATATATTTAGAGATCATAGGCCAGACACAGTCACAGAAATAACAGAAGTTGGAAAAGTCTGAAACATCCGTCCATGTTAAAATGCTAAAACCCCACCTTTTTCTTGTAAGTCAAGTTTAAAACAACTTACCTCACCAAAAAATACACGGTCAATTATTAAAGAGGTTCCTACTGTGACCAATCTGCAAAAATGGAAAGTTGGTTGCACTGATATTGCCTGAACTGCTTTTGTATCAGATGCTACTCTTCTCCAAATAGCTGTCAAAACTCCCTGATTACTAATCTATTTTGAGATTATCCGTACTCATGGCCATTTTACAGTGGCCAGTTGCCATCACCCGGTATCCTTGGCACAATCTCAGATTAAGCTGGAATGCTGTTCATGTCTCATCCTCATGAAATATCTCCTAATGCTTTTTTGCAGCATATACATTAATTTAAAGGAAGCATGCCCCTTCTTAACTTTTGCAAAAGGACTCTATTTTTTCCCTTGGGTTTTTTACATGAAATCAGCTTTTTTGGGTTGTCTGTGGTGGTAAAATCAATCTTAAGATATAGCTGTGCACAGTCATAGTTTAAATTCAGAAAGAACTTACCCAACTGGAATGCAGTTGTGTAGGATAAGGACTGCTTTCCTCTGTTCTTGCAAAAAATGACTGAAGACCAAAGGTATCCATGGGATAACAGCGGTGGGACGAATAACGATTGCAAGTGCTATCAAAGCTAAATATTTGCAACTAGAATGAGGGAACATAAGAAAAACAAAACTTCATCAAAAGATTTGGTCAATTATTTTGCAGACAGTGACATTTAAACACTTAAATACTGTCATGTCTCTGACCAAAGGTTTTTCATGCTGCAGGTAACTTTGAGTCTCTCGGTGCAGATACTCTGTTTTGCTTGGAAGCCTGCCAACTATGTAATTGCTTTATTAGCAATGGAGTTGCTAACTAGAAGCACATACTTGCTTTAAAATAGATAGCTGGTAAAGAAAGTCGTGACCACAAATTGACCTATATCTGAGCCCAAACAAGCTTTTGTTACCTTTTCCCAAGTTCCCACAAGTTCCAGTCCTTTAATTTCAAGTTTCCCATAAAGTGATACTCTGCGTAAGGGAACTGGAGAACAGTCATTTTACATACCAGCTATATCACGGCTTCAAAAAAAATTTTAGAGGAAATACCACAATTGCTGTTCCTTCCATGACCTAGAGCTCTTGCTACATGAATGAGGTGGTTTTGGTTGCCTTATATTTTAAGACAAAAGTTAGCATTTTAAACAGTATCAGTAGATTGGTGTTACCCCAAGCCAAAAATTATCAGTACTGTTAGTAGAAAGTTTCTCACCTGCTCCCCATCTTGGAACCTTTTATCGGATAGCAGGACAGAGCAAAAATGGTAAGAAGAGTTTCCATGGTGTTTGTTAGAGTTCTGGTACAGGAATACCACGTAAACCAGGAACACAGCTGGCAGAAGTACTGAAAACAATTATGAACAGGATGCACAGGGAGAAACGTTAAAACAAACTCTGTAGTTTCAAATGAAGGTGATCATTCAAGGTGTGACTTACAATCATTTTGCTGTTGTTTGCACTGCAACTATTAACATGCATAATTTCTTTTTTAAGGCTAAGACTCACCACGCACTTTGCCGTTTCTGCATTTTCAAGGTGTCGTACCAATGAGTAAAGCTTCACATCAGCAAAAGCTGCTAGCACTGCCTGTGCAAGTCTAGGGACCCATATCTAGGTAAGGAGAGAGAAAATTTTACTTCCAACAAACCTGTTAAATTCCAAGTTCGAAGAGAAGACTACTGAATTAGTGAATGACTGTTTGGACCTGAAAGCGGTGAATTAGTGAATACTCTCTATAGCTTTTTTTATGATTAAAAAAAAAAATAGTAAGGTCCCGGGGTAAGACTAGTATTTCTGCCAAAACAAAGAAAGTCTAAAGTTCAGCTGAAAGTGTTCAGAAATTGGAAGTAGAATTTTTTGCCATTCATCTCCAGTAGGAGTCAAAAGGGACTGCTGTTACTGAGTTTAGTACAAATATATGTTAAACACTTTGGGAAACCCAACCACTGAGCAATTATGATGTAGTGGCAAACAACATCAGTATGAAACTCAAGGAGATCGATGGAGGCTAAGAATAATCCTCTGCAGTCACCAGCACCAGTACTGTGGCTGGGGACCGAAGAATGAGTTCTGCACCCACGCGAAACACTTCCGTGCAGTCTCTGTGCTTGTACGCCTCTAAGTGCCAGATTCAAGGCTTTATATTTTACCTGAACGATGATAAAAACACACTGAATTTAAATACGATGCTTTTAAATTGAATTTTAGTAGCGGACACGTTTTTTGGTTATACTCACCAGCAGTTGAACATCGTCCTTCCCCAGCAGCTGCAAAGCTCTGTAGATGCTTGCAAAGATCAGTGGGTATGAATAGCCCCTTAAGCCACTTGCCCATTCCCAAGTTAGGTAGCCATAATTAGGAATATTAAGGATAAATCATGAACAACCGAGACAAAAGGTTTCATTCGAGTTGTGTGCGTTATTCTCAGGCTCGTCCGGGTCGAGACACCTGCCCTGTGGCCAAAGGCAGTGGGATCTCCGTTACTGGCCAAGCTGGCGCCTTACGGGCGTGGAATTCCCCACCCGAGCGCTCCTCCCACTCGCGACACGGCGGCCGTGACTCTCCGGTCACGGGGGGCCGTTTAAAACTCGGGGAGCGGGGCCGTGTTCCCTCCGGCCCGCAGAGAGCGGCGGCGAGGGGGGGCCGTGAGGGCCGGCTCCGCGAAGGATATTTGAAGACCATGCGATGCGCCA
>NW_008824746.1:804655-806110 GCF_000699105.1 Pygoscelis adeliae | reverse complement strand
CCGCGCCTCCCGCCAGAGGTAAACGACGCCCACGCCTCTCACGGAGTCGGAGCGTTCGTCGCCTGCCGGGGAATGAATGTCCCTTCCGCGCCGTGTGCCAGCCGTGGCGGTCCCGAGCGGCCTCTTCTGCGGCCTGGCCGCGCTCTGAAGCAGTCCGCCGTCAGAAGATGTAACTGCATGCGTGTGTGTGTGGTGCCAGCCCGTGGGGACGTGAATGTTGAAATCCGTATAAAATTCTGAACGCTTAAAGGTGTGTCTTCGCGCCTAAGTTTAAGTAACCACCAGGGAACCGGAAAAAGAAAGTCACTGCTGTACGGGTACGCTTCACGGGTTGTTTTGGATTGCCTCTGATCTTCCAAGCGATAAATGCTGTTTTTATCTACTTGTCACGGTTTCAGTTCTTAACGCTTCGGTTCTGTTGGGAATGCAGTTGTCCTGGTGGCTGAGGAGGGACCTGCACCCAGCTTTGGTGTCCTTGGCTTATACTCACACCTGTGTATAGATACCTATACACACGCATACACGTGTCTTTCATTCCTGAACGAATGAGGCTCGAGCGGTTATTTAATAGATGAGGTTGCCTGAGAGGTTGTACCTCTTGCAAGTGCCTCAGCGTGTAGCTCGGTAGGACAGCATTAACCTTGTAATAGGTGTGGATCAGCCTGACAAAGAGAACAGAATCTGAGACTCAAGGAAACTAGATCGGTAGATATTTCAAGACTTTAGTAAATCTAAAAAGAAACCAAAACCTGGAGATCTTGGGAGGAACTTCTTTCAGATTTTGGTTTTAACACAGAATCTTGTTTGGACAGCACGAGGGAAGAAATCCTTTCCCTGGGTGTGCTTTTATTTAAAGCCAGGAACGACATGACAGCTGGAGGCAGCGTACGGACTTTGCAGAAGCTAAGATGGGAGGACAGCCACAGAAGGCGGACTGGGAGGTGCCGCTGAGTGCGTGATAAATCTAGTTTGGACGTGAGGAAAAGCCACAGGTCTGCGATGACTGCAAACACAGAAGAGTGGCTGCAGCGACTCCAGCAGCTTCCTTTGGTTGCAAGGCCGTTATATATTGAAAAGGCCATTTTAAAAAGGCGTAACTGAAGTCTGGTAGGCACTTTCTTTGTAAGCATAACTGCTGGAGGTTTGTCCGTAAAGATGGCAGTAGATTTTTAAAAAGCCTCAAGAAAGAGGATGTCTGAACTGATGCAGGCAGAAGGGGTTATTGATGCAACTGAGCTTAAGACCGTGCTTGCTGAATTCTGGAGCCTGCTGATTTAAAGTGGGTGTCGAGCAGCTGGAGAGAGAGCAGAGAGCAGGGACCTTCCCCTTGCGAGGGAAGGTAGCCGGCAGGTGGCAGGAACAACTCGCTGAATCTACAGTGCTGGACCTTACCTGGCACCACGTATCTTCTCTTCAAAACCTGTTTTGCCGCTCATGAATTTTTATTAAACTTCC
>NW_008824746.1:776797-804070 GCF_000699105.1 Pygoscelis adeliae | reverse complement strand
CCGCCCGCTGCCGCCCCTCCACCCGAGCTACCTGGGGTTTTTAACGAGGGGGCCTCATTCGTGAGATCAGAGGAAAAAGTCGGAAGCCTCCTCGGCCTTCCCGCCGCCCGTGCGCCTGTGCTTAACTGCCGCGAAGGCGACTGCGCGAGTCATCCCTCTGAGGGCTCCGCGTGTGGCGGCTGCGGGACCCACAGGTGTCCCGCAGCTCGGGACCCGCGTTTCTTCTGTAAGAGAGAGAAGTGGGTTGCATGTCTGATGTAAAAGGAAACAAAAAAGGCCTTTAAAAATGGTAGATTGTTGAGGGAGCAATACGAGTGTGTTTCGTCTGCTTCGCCAGAGCTTAAATCTTGTATTTGAGTATCAACAGGTCTTGTTGCTTCCTTCCGAACGCTGCTTGTTTGTCTGACAGAGTCTGCTTGCTGAGAGGGTTCAGGAGGTCTCTTCAACCTGATTTGCAGTGCTTGGGCTAAACTAATGCTTTGATGATCCTGGATCTAAAGAAAGCTAAATCCATCAGAAAAATGTCTTGGTTTTTCTAGCTCTGTAAGTAACTAGATTATATTAATACATAAGTAGTATTTTTTTATGGTGCTAGCAAAGTATAAAGGACATGCCTAGAACTGTGAAAACCACCCAACTTTAATTTTTATCTCTCCTTAGAGACGCATCAGGTGTATTTTGAGCTTTCTGATCATACGACTCCTCAAACACTTTCCCTAATGATTAGTGCTTGTGAGTTTTTCATTGGGATAATACATATGTATGTTTGGAGTTAGGAGTTCTGCTAGGTGTTATTGGCAAGGTGATGTTTCTCTATACTTACAGTTTTTATTGATACTCTACAAAATGTTTATTGATTTCCACGCATAAAATGCATTAGTGGCACTAATCAGTTTCTAAAATCTATTCTGCCTGCCTTTTCTTGGAAACTTATTCTTATGTAGACTTGTCTTCTCAGCCCTTGTTTCTTTTCGTAGACTTGCACTACTTTTGTGACCGTTCCAAGTATTTTCCAGCCAGGGAAAAGCATATAATACAATATGCATTTCAAATGTTGACACGTAATTGTAGGAATAGTATTTATGATGTTAAATGGATGTCTCAAAAGCATGGTTAAAAAGATGGAAAAAAGAACAGCATGTTCCTGTGTTTCTAGTTCAGGGTTCTCATTTTATGTCTACTTAATCCCTTGCACAAAGGAGTTCTGGGTGGGGGGAATGTGCTACAACTTACACTTTTATTTTTGCAGTTAATAAAATTTCTCATCTGCAACCAGATATCTAAAACCTGACTGGGTAGGTTTGTTTTCATCACGATCGTTAAACATGGGAACACATTATTTTATCACTTGACTACACGTTTCCTTTTCTTTCAAAGAGAAGATCGGTGAGATAAAATAATTATTTTTAAGTAGCTTTTGGCATTTACAGAAACAAGTATTATGAGCAGTAATCCTTGTGTGTTTTCTTTGGATTCTTGGTTGTTCTGCCAGGTATCTGCTGTGCAGGCATAATAACCCTGGACTTGCAGATCAATGCCATTACTAAGAGCAATCTGCCATAGTCAACAGAGGGCCAGTAAGAATTTAATTTAGAAACAGGCAAAATTGGCACTAGAGATGGAATATAAGGAATGACAACTCTTTTTCCCCATTAATATCTCAGCAAATAATTATAACAAGGTGCATTTAAAATGTGTTAAACTTGTGATTTAAATAGTTAATCATCAAATACTCTCTTCTGTATTAAAGCTGCGTTACTGTACTCCACTGCACATGTGACCTGATCCTGCAGATAGTTAAGTTTGTTCGTCAGTAATTTCAAAGCATTTGAAATATTTATAGCTAAGCATTTGCTGGGCCAGGCATGTCAAGTGCTCAAGGACTTGCTTTCGCTCCTCTTCTGTTGCAGATACTCATGCTGGAGATATAATCATGTTTACAGAACTGACTTCAAACATGGCTGAAAAGTTGTTTAAGTACAGCATGGTTTAAGAAGTACTTACCTAAAAGGCAGCTTTTTATAGCAGAAACACATTTTTTTCTATTTATACAAATACATTCCCAACCAGTCTTCCTCTGGGAGTAGCATCTGGTTATGAGATTTCTTTTCCTCATTTCTTTTTTGTTTGTCTTAGTCTGAAAACTGCATCCCTGTCAGGAGGCAGGACTAACTTGAACCACATTAAATCAGCTGAGATCATACCCTTTTATCTCCAGTGGAGGTAAAACCACAGTGAATGAGAAGTCCTAGCCCCTAATTTCTTTCCTGGAACATCCTTATATTGTTTTGTTTTTATACATAATACAACAGAATTTACTTTTGATTATTGTAATGAGTAGTCTCAATGTCTGTGATTTATTTTCCAATCTAATAAGCTTTGAAGATTAAGTTATGGCATATAGATTAAAATATGACATACAACCAGCATAATTTTTTCCTGTAATGTTGCTGTGGCTTTAAGGGGTTGAAAGTACTCTGATATATGTATAACAGTTTTGCATAGTACCGGGTGTTGGAATCCTTTTCATGTACTGGCCAGCACTTTGGAGCTGACCTGACAAGTTCTTCAGTATTTTTAACTACTGCAGGGGAGGAAAAAAAAGCATGTCCTTGCATTTACGACCCTGAAGGTAATGTCAAAGTGTAAACCAATGCAGTGCTATTTTTGTGAGTTTGCAAACCCATTTCCCATAGCTGTTCCCTTTCTCTATGTCTGATACTTTTATTGATGAGAAATGGGTAAGACTAAACCATGACAGATAAAGGCACTTCTGGAAGACAGTGTGAAGACTGGTAGTCAGGTAGGGGCCAGAAGCAACAATGAAGATACAAGCTTAGTAGGAGGAGTACAGCTTTTCTAGAAATTCGTGGTTTGCAGTGGAAAAAAGGAGTTGGTAGATATATGAGCATTGTTTTTAAATTAGAAGTTAAGTTGATGGGCACTTGCAAATAGTATTTTGAAAATCACTGTACATGTCTGCAGTGATTCTTTGTGTAGAAGAGTTATGTGAATGAAAGGACTGCAAGGAGTATACCTAGCTGAAATATTTTATATGCAGATAAAACACTGGGTGGGTGTAAGGACAACTGCTGCACAAATCAAGTAGCTCATTCCAGATTAACTTTGGAGTTTGTGATTGCAGTTTTGCAGCTGGCCATCTTACTCTTTGTGTGTACAGCTATCATTTGAAAGGGTGATAAAAGGATAAAGGAATAAATAGCAAAATAGTTAAGTATTACTCAAGATTCAGGTGTTTTTCCTTTCAGGTAAGGTGAGCTCCATGGGTAGAAGTAATGCCTTTTGTTAGACCAACTTACGTTGTTGGAAAGGGTAGGTGAGCTTTCAGGTATGTAAGGCCCTTCCAGGTTTGAATTAGAAACAGCAGAGTACAAAAAACAAAATTGAAAACAATTGATACACGATTTTTATAGTACTTTGGTTAAGCATATTGACCCATGGGGCAGCATATGTCATTAGAAGGTGATGGAGGTTCTCTTGCATAAGTGCTACTGTTTTAAAGGCATCCTCCCATTTCTAATTAAACACTCCAAAATGGCAGTGCTGTCACGGTAGCTGCTATACAACCGTGAAAGTGAACAGTGTGTGCTCTCCAAAGTCAACCAAGCTTCACTCTGAGGGCCTATCTCATTATTTTCATAACTGTGGGATATTTCATTTCGTTCTCTTAGCTGCTCAGTCAAAGAGCTATAAGGAAAAAGGTTGCTCTATGAACTGAAAAGGAAGAAAACTATATTTTCCAATAGCATTCTTGGGTAATGGGAATATTTGGACAGGACTGAAGGCTGCTATCAGTGATAAGGACTGATAAAGCATGTATGTTGGGTAGGAGGAAAAGAAAAGTTGATTCATTTTTATGATAAAGTGCAAGTTTTCTGGTTTTCTTGTGTGTGTCTGCCAGTCTTGCAAGTATAATGTCTCATATTAGTAGTTGCTGAGGGAAATTACATTCCTCCTGCAAATCCCTGCTGATAATTGCATGACTAACATGGAGTGTGATGCATTTTGAAAACTTCAGGATATCACTCAAAGCTAGCAGTTGTGGGAGTTGCTTGTGCTGTGAAACTGTTTTATGCAAGGTTTGCATCAAAGATGAATTGCTGTTATAGTTATTGCCAATGGGTGGTGCTTTCCAAGTCTACTTCGAAGCCTAGCTAACATTCAGAATGTGGATTATAGCAAACAGTAGGATAGTTGGTTTTTTGTTTGGTTTTATTTTTTAAATTGCAAATGTTAATCATAATTCCCCTCCCCCAATTTGTTCAGTTCCAAACCAAACTTTATGCGTGACTGAATGTGACCCAAAATACAGGTTATCAGGTTAGGGTCTAGCCCTGCTGGTATCATCCATTTGCAGAAGAGTGTTTCTCATCCACCACTTTAAGATCCTGTGCACGTAACAAACAGCACATGCTCCACTGACTTTCTCCTCTAGCAATGATTCAACTTGACAGGTCTTTTTGCTGGGGCATGAACTGTCTGGCTATACTTAATTTTTCCATACTCTTCCTTGCATCAGAATAGTGTCAGGATAGACATCTCTCTACAGAGATGGTGTCATCGAAGTTTGAAGACTACTGTCTGAATTTGATTGTATTTTTTCTGAATTTGATAGCAAAACTCTCATCATTTTAGTTTGGGTAAATGTAGCCCTAAGTTGGAGTTGTTAAAGTAGTAGGTTTTTTTAATGTTCTTTAGCTATGAAGTAGAAGAGGTGACTATAAATCTTTATTTGATAGTTTCCTAGAATTGTCAGTTTCGATGTAGCACCCAATGCACAGGATGGGGCCTGAGATCCTGCTGTGTGTCAGTAGAAGCAGGCTTTGGAAGACCTGTGAAAAGAATGTGCTGCAAAAGTAGAATCATGCTTTCTAGTAGGTTTCAAAACAAACCTCCCCCCCCTCCCCAATTTGCACTGCTAATACAGTGAAACTCAACTACTTTTTATTCTGTTAACTTTTTAATAATAGATGTGCTTAAATTTAATTTGCTTTTAAATAGCAAATGTCTTTAAATCCAAATTGAAAGTAAATGTAAGATTGAATGATTGTGGTAGTATGCGCTGCCACTAGTCCGGAGCAATGCATGTACAACTTGGCCAGCTAGCGGGTGTCCCTTTTAGAACTGAAAAACTAACTGCCAGCTTTCAGTGGAGGCGTGGAGGCTTGCCTCTCGCTCTTTCATTTATCCAGCTGCCAATTTTTCACAAAGTGTATAGGAACTTCATATCTTTGTGGCTTCTTCCCCTCTGTGAAGAAGTGTTAAAACTGATCAACAGATTTAAATGTTGGGGGAGAAGGCAGAAATGAGAGAAATTCAGTGTCTGTGCCCCTCTCTCTAATGAGCTTTGTTTCCTTAGGAAACCAGGCTGAGAGGCATGTCCTCATTTCAGCTTTGTTTTTTGCATTGCAAACCTGGAGCTTTGCTCCAAGAAGTCCTTATGGCATTCGCAATCTCCAGTATGGTGTGTTGAACCTTACGGAATTTTTCTTCAGCCTAGCATCCTGAGGGATCACAAGGAATGGGAGCAGTAACATTTTTCTTGATTGGGAGTTGCACAGGGAGTGGAATAGGGCCGATGGAACTGAAAGACCTACTTTGCTAATGTACTCCAGAACCACCATCTTTACAAGCCCACCCATTCCTCTTGCATGCTGTGAAGGAAATAAGATCAACCAGTCAGGTTAGTCATACTTAACTTAGGGAGTCACTGAATAAACGTGGAAATGAAGGAGCTCTAATGTTAATGATATTCATGGTTTAAGAAATGGTAGAGGAGAAAAATAGGCATCACGGGTGTTTAGTTAGGTTTCATATGCTTCATTGCATGGAAGATCAAACAATAATATAGGACAAAAGGAATACTTTTCTGTAGCTCAGAAGAGGCATGCCTCTATATCTGTTAAGTAGTGCAAATAACTACCCTTTCACTCTGAGAGCAAATTTAAAGTGGAAAAGACACTGCTGTCAGCTTAGGAGGAGAATGAAGGACCACTTGTCTTATTAAGTAGATTTACAAAAGGTGTGAACAGGGTCTTGTGCTGGAAAGAAAGCCCAGCTGTGTCCAAATTGGAACTCAGTTTTAAAGAGCAGTGTCTTTTACGTAGCAATGACATACCGGGTCAGGTAGTGCAAAGAACAAATGCATATTGATTAAGCTTAAGCATGAATAAAAATATCAGAGCAAATTTCCAAACTGTATTAATATTATAGGATTGTAAAACATTGAAAATCCTTTCTAAGGAAGCTGTAGTGCACATGTTCCTTTACATTGGTACAACAGCTTCCTGTAAAGCTACTACGTTTTTTAATTAAAAAAATACACTTAGTCATCAACCCTTTTAATATGTAAGATAAAGATCGTTGATCTAAAATGAGATTTGTAACTCTTCAGACCGAAGATAGAGACATCAGATTATTAGCGTGCCTGTACAGCTTCTTACCAAAATGCAGGGACACTTCTATCTGCGTGCATTTCTGTCCTAGGTGCTCTCTCCATGCAATCAGGCACCCACTTCATAAGTGTTACAAAATGTGGAACCAACATAAGTCTCTCAGAAGAGCTGTGGCATGTCAAGTAATTCATCCATCTGTAGGTTAAATATTCTTCTTTTGAGTACAGATGGTGTAATTTGAATAGTGTGAATGTTGCCAAAATACCGTTTCCTACATGCAAAAGGATCAAATTTGTTCATTTCAGTCAAAATGAATAATTATGTTTGTTCTTACAGTAATACATTTTATTGCCATTTTAAATACAGAACTTTTATTTAGATTTAAATACAGAACTAAGACACCAAGAAATGTCTAAGACACCATTTCTTGGTGTCTTAACACTTTGTACATGGACACTGTATTTTTTTTCTATTATTTTCTTTCTAAAATTTCAGAACTGTAATAAGAGAGAACCTGATTCAGGAATTAATTGGGGTTTTTTTTTTTTCTTTCCCTTTTCATTCCGACCTGGAGCAAGCACCTACGCTCTTGGCTTTGCCTCAGGATAAACTGTGCCTATACTGACATTAATAGAAAGTGATGTGGAGGCAGTAAACTTGTAGTTAACAGAATTGACAAATCAATTAGATCCGCTTGTCTGGGATAATTTTACTAGTCTTTTCTGAGATACTAACAGGTTCTTCAAATATAAGCAAATTTTATTTTGGGAAGCGATCTTTTGATGTTTCCCCTGGGAAAAAGATGACAGAGTTTGGTCTAAAGTTTTTGAAAGTGCTGATGTTGAGTGCTCAGTTGCTGGGAAGGATTCCTGTCTTTAGGCAGTGTGATGTTCCATGAAAACAAAATTGATGCTTTTGATTTGTCAATTATTTTACTGTTAACTTTTTAAAATTCTTGAAGAGACCCTGGTAACTCTTTGAAGTTAGTCATCTAGAGCCTCTCTTGGAGGGGACTATTTTTAACAAGCTCTTTTCTGTGTAAAACACTACTGACCTTAAACATACCAATACTTTATCTCTTGCAATGCTAAAAGAAAGCTCTGTCACCATTGCTAGAAACTGCCTAGATTGGCTTATAGTTGAAAGAACAAAACATGAAAGTTTTATTGTAATCTATAGTATTACTAAATATTTAGCAGATGTGCCGTTTGGGTAACAGGAAGGCCTGCCTGACCTACTTTCACGTTAATCACTGATGGGGTATTTCATGATTTGATGCTGGCAATGTTCAGCTATTACATTTCTGGTGTGAAAGCTGATTTTCTGAGTGTGGGTTGTCTTTTCTTTCTTTTTTTCTTGGAGGGATATTGGTGAGAGGAAAGCAGAAAAAAATCAATATAAAGGATTTTGTTTCCTCCTTTCAGGTCTTTTTAGTTCTGTCTTGAGGTATTGGTGTGTTGCTGCATTTATGGACTGCTGCAGCAGTAAGTAGCAAGCTCATTCACATGACAGCTGGTCAGTGTTCCTTTGCAGCGCAACCCATCAGCCCCTCTAATTTTTTCTAGAGTGTCTTTTTGTGAGAACCTGACTTTCTTCCAAGGAAACAACTATAATTCTGTTTTACAGTTGTAGGAATCTGCTGGTACCAATTAATATGTTCGTATTTTGCCTATTTACTTTTTTCTTGCCGCCTCTTTTTGTATTTTGTAGGGTATTTCTCTCACTGTGAAATAATTGCTGTATAGCATGTGCTCTGGCTCTTCTTGAAGTTTGCCAGCATATACATGAAGCAGTTCATAGGCAGTGTGTCCCAGTGCTGCTTTTCCCCCTCTTGCATTTTTTAAGTTTCCTCTGGTTGCCAGTAGAGGTTTTGTGGCACAGATAAGATTTGTGGATGCTAACAAATAACATTACCCTTGGCTGCCTGCTGGTTGGTTTTCATTTAGTGTTGCAGGTCATCTGTTGAATGTACATGTAAAAATGATGGCTGTTGGTAAGCGCATGGTGAGTTTTTAGTGTGTGTTGGAAAAAGCCATTAACTCGTCAGAGTGCTGAAGAGGCGACCTCCAACAGAACTGGGTAATTGGGGGGTGGGGAGAGTGGAGGCGGTTGACACTGATGTTAGGCAAGTTCACAGTTTTTGGCTTTGAAAACAGATGAGTTCTTCTGGAGCATTATCTGAAATGGACTGTTGCTAGATCCTCTTCTTCCCTTATTTCTCTCTCCAGTGGCAGATGTTTTAATTCCTGCATGAAGCGTGATCAGGCAGGTAACAATCCAGCATTTTCTTCTAGAGGAAACAGGGCGGTTTGGACTCTTTGCAGCTTGTCTCAAGAGCATGGAATGTATGAAGGCAAATATTCTGATGCTTGTGATGAAGAATGTTCCACGCTGTCCACTGTGTTGACTCTCCTCAAATTTCCTCCTAAATTCCTAGGCCTGTATAGCATAGATCATTTTTACAAGGAGGCCATAAATTCCATGCATTCAGGACATCTTGTTTGTACAACCTGTTCATAAAACTTCTTCATAAAAACGGTGGGAAGATTTAATAACTAAGTAGGTGGCCATTCCTTTGTAGAGCTGTAGCTTCACATTTCACAGTTTCAGGACTTTGCTGGTGTAATTTTGATCCCTTACATGAACTGAGAAAACGTCCAAGCTCTTATAACCCCCTAAGATTCGGGTAGCAGTGAGAGGAAGGCTTACTTTGGGCTGGCTGCAGTAGTTCCTGTTCCAGCTGCTGCCATACCATTTGTGTGCGCTTCCTGCCACCACAGTAGCGTTGGCTGAGCTGTTCGTGCAGCATTTGCTGCAAATGTGTTTATTTAAAAACAGATGCTTTAAATAACCAAACATTGATGTCCTCCCAGTTTGTAAACTGGGGCCCTCTGTTTCGGTACTAACTGCAGTTTGAAATCAGCATAACTTCACCCTCAGAAAATAAGCTTTGTTTCAGCTGTACCTTCCTAGCAGAGTCTTACTGTTTCAGATAAAACCCCTTCCTGGAAGGGGGAAGTGGAAATTAGTTGGTATTCCTCACACCAGGTTGGTAAGAGGAAAGTTAAGCCTTGTTTTGGCCTGAAATCAAAAGCTGAAGTCTGGAAATTATTTTTGAATTGCTTTCCCCTCATCCCCCCAAAGATGGCAAAAGTCTTACTGTGTGGAAGAGCTTGGACTCAGTTTACATTGCTGGTTGAGACTTCCAGACAGGCAGATTGTGTTCAGTGTGTGTAGCCACCCCCCAGGGCTGTTTGCAATGCGGCAAAAGAGTTGTTGCTTTGTCTGTCAACACTTCTTACCCTGTTCCTCCTTATGCTCTCTAACTGGAGCAGTTACCAGAAATTCTCAGGTGCTTGTGGTCTGAATATTTCTTCACAGTGAGCAAATGTGCTGGTATCGATCAGGGAAGCAGTTAAAGATTAAAAATGTTCACGTTGCTGAAAATTGAACACAAACTTTTTTATTGCATGTGGGAGCAAAAAAGGGACTTCTATATTCTTCTGAAACTGTGGTGAAATTTATAGAAGGTTGGAATGAGCCAAGAATGGGTAGAGTTTTAAAAATTATAACCTGTAACAGAATGTCAATGAAATGGATTTTAGTTAAATCTGGAAAAATGCTAAGGCAAGGCCTGAAGAAGTGTTCCACCAGAGATAGTTGTTTGCCAGCTCTGTGTAACAGAACTTAGATGTTCACTGAGAAAGGGCAATAAAAATTGCCTTGATTTGCGGGAGAGGAGGTGAGATAGCTGGGACAAGTGAATTAAGGATCTTGTGGAGTTGTTTTTGTTACTGGTAGATGAATGCATTAAGGATACATTAAATGTTGTAGCAGGCTGTCTGCAGCAATTCTTAAATTAGAAGCCTGGAGAGTAGTCTTAGAAACCTTCTTAATTTGCTTTCTTAATTTTCTGCTCTTGAAACACTGTGAGGAAAGAAACTGAGACAAGAAGGGGTTGTGCAAGGCGACCCGTCTTCTGTAAAAGCTCACATCTGCTATATCTTCCGTGGTGAGTGCAAAACTCACTTTGTCCACACCTTTCGGTCCTCTACTGTTAGTGTCTGTGATGTCAAGAGCGTTTGTGAGAGGGGACGAGGCCTCGTGGTGACCGCAGGCGGCTGTGTAGTTCCTCTCTTATCCCTTGGACCCAGTGCAGGGACATCTGTCCAGCGAGTGCCTTGGATCAGACACCAGTGCCGTAATGTAGCCAGATGCGTGAATCTTGCCTGTTGGGTGTCTGTGTTAACAGGCCCTGATGAATGGACTCGTTAAGGATGAGTTGGTTTACATGTTAAATTAGTAACTTCATTTTCTTGAAATTATTTAGATGTGTAAAACATCTGCATGTGTCTCTTGGGATTGAGGGAGGGGCTTGCAGATTGAGCTGCAGTGGTTCAGAAAGTTTCTGGCAGCGTCTTAACTCTGGTCTTTTGTTGGAGCTCGTTGCTGTCAGAAGTCGTTCAGCGGAAGGGGCTGGATGTGGATGCCCACAAAGCCCCAGGTACTGCGGCCACTGCCCGTCTGAATCCTTCCAACTCCTTCTCACATGGTCTCTCTCATGTGTCTTCGTCAATTTTGTTGTTGGTAACTTTTTTCTGCCATCTGTAAAGGCATAAAATAAAACCAGGCTCAAAACTGAAATTCTCCATTAGGTTTTGTGAGCATTTGGTGCTCGCTGTGTTTCATTATAGTAGGCTACTCTGTTTGCTGTATTTTATTCTATTTTTTTGTAATGAAACATACTGCAACTTACTCTCCCTATGACAAGAAGGGGGAGGGTCAGTAGTTTAAGCAAAGGCTCAGTGTTTCTTACCTGGTTTAGGGAGATCTAGTTAACTATGTTGCTTAGTTTTAAAAGGAGGAAAAGAGATCACTTGATCAGTCAGCAAGACCACATGACAAGCAGCTGAGTGTAATTAGGTGGGTAGGGTGGTTGTGTGGGGCTGGCAGCTTTGAATGTCAGTGTGAATTTCAGAGCTATTATTCTGAACTAAACTATTTTGTTTTTATTTTCCTTCTCTGTTGATACTACCTGTAGATGAGAAACAGCTCTTTTTGCATTACTATGGTATTCAAGAGATCTGAACTGCGTCAGGAAACTCATCACTGAAGTACCCTTGGAAAACTGCAGATCCATTTGCAGCTGTTAAGCATAGGTATGTAAACACTTTCTCTTTTTTATTTATTTTTGTAAGATTTATTGCGTTGTTTTCCTTGAGCTGACAGTTGTTGTATGCCAGCTGTTAAGAGCTTTGAAACAATGTTGCTGTACTTTTGACAAACTGCCTGAAATATTTTGATTTTGAGAGACAGTTCAGCATTGCTGCATCCTCATGTTCTAGAGGGAAAAGTAAACTTAAAACTGGAAAGTATACTGGCTTATGTAAAACATAGGCTTTGGGTTTAAATGACAAAACTGCAGCTCGCTGGTATGTCTTTGGTCATTGCTTTTCGCAAAGGAATTGGTCAGTTTTAAAGACAAAGCTGGGTAAGTTTATCAGTAAGATTAAAATAAACAACTGCACTGACCAGTGTCTGGATTGAGTAACCATAAGATGCCCTTTCTGGTCCCAGGTCATCAGCCTACATTTCCTTCTGTGTTAAGTCAAACTTGTTCTACAGTTAGAAGGTGGAATTAGACCTTTGATAGTGAAGTGTACTGCACAAATAACGTTTCATAATACAGGACAAAGTAACTCAGTATTTTTAAATGTTGTACTGCTTGAACTTTTTCCCCCCTCTATTTATTCCTGTGTTCTCATTAACATATAAAGATAAATTATACTTAATAAAACAGTCCTTTAGAATGGTGGGTTTTTTAACTGGGTTGCGCACCAACATGTTTGTTCTCATGTATACTAAATGTATTGATGATAAAAGGAATAAAAATGGTGTGTTGCACAGTGTGATTTTGCTATTTTTGATTAGCAAAAGAAATTGAACTGCAAGGAACCATGAGAGCTCATCTAGTTCACATTCCTTGTTCAGTCATATAGTAATGGTTTCAATCTTAAAATTAATTACGGTAAAGGCAATATGGTGGTGGGATGTTATTACTGTGTTTTGTATCTTCTCTGGAAGAAACTCAAAATGTTTGTGCCCATCTGACTAGGTCATTCCTTGCCACCCCAAACATGAATTTGTAATCAGGCATCCTTTCTAGCCCGTGTGTTTGCCAGCATTTTTCTAATTGTGAACCAAAACTCCGGTTTTGGTAGACTGTAAGTAACTACGGAGGAGTTGTTCAGAGAACAGAAAATAGTATTCCCTTCCACTTCTGTGGGAAGGTCACAAGGCTTTCCCAGGGTTTTAACTGATGTCTAGCATAGCATATCTTAAGATGATTTTTCTAGTCCTGATCATCACTGCTTGACTTGTGTTTATGAGAAAGAAGTGACAAATTCATAAATGTAGTTATAGATATGTTTTCTTGCTGCTTCCTTACAGACATCCTCAGTGTATGAAAAAGCTTATATAAAATAACTGGGAGGAAGAATTTTTGTAAACATTGATGCTTGGCTTGGTGTTTTTTTCCTGTGCTGTGCTGTATGGATTGGTTGTCATAGTTGCCTCGTTGTAATTTACTGTTATATAATGCTTTTTAATTACTGCATTACATGTGCATTTTGAATGTGTGTTACAGAAACAATTTCTAGCACATTTTAGGGTAGTGATTTCTAATAGCCTAAGTTATTTGAGGATTAAATTTTGATAATATTGGGATTCTGTTGTACAGAGCAAAACAATATTCTTGCATGTGGTGCTGCCCCCCTTTCCCTCACTATACTCCCAGTGGGTTTTGGTATAGTTGCTCTTTTCCAGCATGTCTTTCGTTTACAACACTGTCTTAAACAAAACACTCTTAGTAGTTAAGCCTGGTAAAGACAAACTAGGAATCTAATTCAGCTGGAACTCTTTAAACATGTCACTAAGAATGGCATCAAAGAGAAATTGTTTGGGGTTTTTTTTGCCTTAAAAAATAATTGAGAAAAAGACCAACTAAAATTCTGAAACTATACAAAATTTAAAGAATGAACTCAAAAAAATCTTAAGAGCAGTTAACGGAAAAAGACCTCGAACATATCCTGGTGGAATGAGGGAAATAAGCTCTAGTCAAAGGAGAGTAGAAATAACTTTTTAAGGAGAAAAAGTTGAGTAACTTTTCTTTGGTCTAAAATATTTGGCTTCATAACTACGAAATAATATAGCTCCTGCTTCTGAATTTTGTTTAAACACTGTGTCATAGGGATAAAATTTCTTTACAAAAATTCAGTTTTGATGCATTATGATGCAACTGTTGGTATCAACAAAAGCAGAACTAGGATCTTGGCGAGGTGAGAATACTCTGGGAATGAGTGGGTTGATCTATGTTAGCATAGCTCCACTATAGGCACTGTAGCTGTACTGATTAGTGCTAACTGAGATTTTCTTTTTTTCACATGCTGAATTTGTTTTTACTGGAATCTCATTACTGGATTTTTATTTCCTTCTCTAGGAAATCATATGCACTGGTTTAAAATCAAACCAAACACTGCAAGCCAAAGTCAATCTTTTAATAGAAGATGAAACAGCAGCGCCTACTTTAATGAGTCTTTTCAAATAGAAACTCTCGTTGGACAGTACCATTGCATACTCCCAGTTTCTTGTGACTTCTGCACATAAGTGCGTAGCTGAATAGATTCTCTCATATCTACTTACCCTTTATATCCCATTTTTCATTTCAGAGGTTTGATGCCTTTCTCAGTCATAATGTAGGATGTAAAAAATTGCAAATCATTATATGAAGTTGGTTTGTCAGTTTGCGTGAGCTTTTCGGATTCTTTACAAGTATGCAAAGTTTTAGTGTTAAGTCAAGAAAGCAGTCTGAATCCACTGTGGTACGAAAACTACATACGTGTTTTCTTGACGCAGCTTTCTACAGGGTACTTGCACTGCTTGGATCAATTAGAGCAGTCTGACTGGCAATTTATTTTCTTAGAATAATTTTGTGTATTTTTCTGGAACTTGGGTTATAGGGGTGGT
This sequence comes from Pygoscelis adeliae, assembly GCF_000699105.1. Classification (NCBI taxonomy): domain Eukaryota; kingdom Metazoa; phylum Chordata; class Aves; order Sphenisciformes; family Spheniscidae; genus Pygoscelis; species Pygoscelis adeliae. The sequence continues at coordinate 789,629 of NW_008824746.1, read as the reverse complement.
TGGTCTGTAAGCTCGCTGCTGCTAAGCCATGTCTCAGCTATAGCAGAAACATTCTGAATAATAATTTTAATTGAAGACTTTTGAGGGGAGAGGTAGGAAATGGCCTGTTATTCTAGGTCAGTTAAAGTGAAACTTGAGGACACTCTATGTCTGCATGAAATGTTAAGAAAGAATTTTTCAGGAAGGCATCTACAGCATGAAAAGCTGGCAACAGCTGCCAGGTTTCAGCCAGGGGCGTTACTCTACAGCCATCTGGGGGCCCTCCCTCAGTCTGGGAATAACAAATGAATAGTATGGGCAAACTGTGGCATTAGACTTGTGATTCTTTATGCTTTCCTTGCAGGGCTCGTGCATACCTCCATGACAAGAATTAGTATAAGAAATTCTAGTTTGCTGTGCCCTTTATCTGAGCAGTCTTTGCTGTATATCAAGATTTAACTATCACTTATGCTGGAATATGGGATTCTGATCAGAGTAGCAAGATAAATAGTGTTGGCAACTCAGGTTGAAAAACAGCAGGCTTTTTGAATGGAAGCTTTGTGTTGTGCAGTTCAGCCTGCTTAATCAGTACTTCTTTTGAATTATCCCTTCCCTCTAGAAAAGAAGCCGTGCTAGGAGACGAATTGAAGCAAATGTTTTGCCAAAGCACCGTCTGAATATCTTGGCACACTGCAGAGCCTCAATAGAAAGCTTGGACAGTGTTAATACATGCTGCAGTTCTGGAGCTGTTCAAGTGGAAGATTCAGTGACTTGTTCAAAGTACGGGCTTATTTTTCAATTCTTGCGGAAAAAAACCCCAAAACCCTGTAGTTTTAGCTTTGCTTTGTTAGAAGAGTTGAAGAGTGATACTTTTGAGCCGTAAGTGTGCTCCAAAATTAGTCTTGCTGTCACAGATCAAGATTTCTGCTTTGCTGTCACACATTAGTAACTTCCTGAAGAGAACAGGTTGTGGCCTATTGAATACTGCCTGGCTCTATTTCAGACAGAAGTGGTGTTTTATTATGTAATGGACAAGTTAAATCATGCCCAGAGTATTCTCAGCAAGTTATTTCTGACCTTTCATAGCATTTGTGAAACATGGAAGCATCACATATGCTTACTATTTCCAGACACGTTTACTAAAAAATCCTGCCCGGTACTGGCTGAAAATATCTCTCTCAGACTGTAGCTATTACTGACTCTGAAATCAAAGGCTCAGTCTCTTTTTGAGACCTCTTAAGAGCAGATTATTCATGACTGACCTCTCTCTCCATTTCTTTGAAGGGTCGTGCTGCCAGCCTGCAGTGCTCTGACTGTCTCCACATTGCAGTGGTTGCCAGCATGGTCTGAAGTAGACCCAGTGAGCTTGGCACCTGCAAGGAAGCTTCTGTCAAGATTTTATGATTTTTTAAAAGTCTGGGAGAGGTGAATGCTATCTGTGAGCCTCAGTTTTATCCATTTAGATATATCCTTCCATCTCCATCCATGTGCACCACTTCCCTGCTTAGTATCTCTGACTGGCCATTGTATTTCAAGTCTAATCACGTTGGATTCAAGATTAAGGAGTAGGAGGAATAATCTTTTCTAGTTACTAGACAGGGTTTTTATCAACTGACGATTTCTCTTGTTTTCCCACAGATAACTATACATTGATTTTGCCCTTTTTGCTCGATCAGTTTAAGAAACCCTTCTGGTTAAATATTTCCACAAATAACTTATTATTCCTACTGTCATGCCTGCTATTCATAGATAATAGGTATTTTCCAGCTCATTAGAGATGGATATTGATTAATTGTTCAGTCAATAACTTTGATAACCAGTAAGTTTTCTGAGGAACATGATGTTTTCGCTGGTGGCTGGAAGTGTGATCTGACACATCAGTCCTGCTCCAAAAGGCTATGATGCCTTGCAGTTAGCTGTTTTCATTTGGCAGGTGTAGACAGACTAACTTCCGATGGACTTAAAAATCTTCAGATACTTCAGTGTCATCCAAGTGATGGGAAAACTTTTAACTTCCCAAGGAATAAATAGCCAGAACAAAATGTAGGAAATGCCATATACTGTGTCCCCTGTTATTTATGGTTGAACTAAATCAAGTAACTTGCACCAAAAATAAGGACAGTTCACAATATTATAGAAAAGTAGTAATGCTGAAGAATGGCAGCAGTTGTAAAAAAGAGTAACTTTTGTTGCATATTCCAATCAAAAACCAGAGTTAGCAAGGAACAGAGTTTACCTCCTATGAAACAAGAGAAGCAGATATTTCCCAATCCAAAGGATGAAAAGGTGGATTAAATTCTGCACTGAAATTCTTTCCCGCCTCACCCCTTTTGTACACTTGCCCACATGTTAGATGAATGATGCAGTGTTATTTTATAGTCCCATTTGTATCATATTTGTGCGGGTTTCATTTTTATCTAACAGTGACTGGGAGGTATCTTCAGGTTGTCTGTTGCCTGACCTTCTCCATAGCCTTTTAATTGACCTAATAATGATAATTTATTTTTGCCAGATTATTTCCCTCTAATGCAGAATGTATCTTATATCCTTCGTGAGCTTGGCGGTGTGACCTTTTGGAGAAGCATTATCCGTATTCCAGGTATCTGTCCTACAAAACAAGGTGGAAGGCAGCTGAGAACTTTCCTGCCCTGGAAGAGAAAAAAAAAAAGAGTTTTTTTAAAGAAGCTGCAAATATTTTCCTCTGTCTATTTACAGTATGTGCTTTAATGGGCTTAAACAAAGAACCTGGCCTGACTAATGTGTATTGCAGCCTACTGAATCGCCCACAGGCAGAGCATAAAATGTAATACTTTCTTTAGCATGAGTACATGCACGTTTTCCCGAGATGTCGCTTCATTCGTATTCTAACTGCACATATGAAATTGCTTCCTTTTTCAGTTTTTAGATTTTTTACCTTTTGTTATACCTTTTATTCTGCTTTTTCATGTATCTGCTTATTCTAGCTGTCTGCTGGAGATTTTTGTTATCTCCAGGAAAACCCAACCACTCCTTAAAGAAATGCTCAATTCTTATGATCCCGTGTGATTCTTATTATCTTCTCCTGTATCTTCTGGTGGCTATTTCTGAGGGCAGAAATAGAAGTGTACTCTTTTTTCCTTGCCCTTCTGGAGTTGGAAGTGTTGGTGAATGGGTGGGTGAGCAAACTTCTGGATATATCCCTCCTGTGAATACGACCAGCTTTGTGGGTGAAATCCTGGTGGCTCCTGTGTTGATTGAAAGAGTTGGAAACTGTGTAAATCTATGTAAGACTGTCACTTATTTCTTGATACTGTCAAGAGCAGGTACAGTATAGTGATGTGTTACCAATGTTAAGGTTAGGCTGTGGGTAAGCTATGAGCTGAGTCCCAAAGCGGTCAGAATTGTCACATCAAGGAAGGATGCTGGGCATTGCTCTGAATTTCCTGTTTATAAGTTAGTGAAAAAGCATGGCACGTTACCTTGTAAGGCATTGTGGCTTAATGTATTTATTAGAGGAACAGTTGAATGGTTGAGGAAGGAGTAAGTAGTATGGAGCTGTTTTTTAAAAACAAACACACACACAAAAAATTTATTTGCTTTATTTTTCCCAGTCTACTCTCGAGTTTATTCACACGGTACAGATGTTTGCTTCACTGCTAGAACTTTAAAGCAACTTCTGATGAGAGTTCAAAGAAGTAACTTGGGAGGCGAAAGTCTCCTTCCCAGGAGGGGGACAGGTCCTCTCAGGGAGTTCAACTGTTTTCATCAGATACTGTTGCAAATCTTTATTTATGTGCAGTATTTTCTTACCACGAAGTATGAAAATGTTAGAAACTGATGAGGGAAAAGAGATGGCACTGTGCTTTTTGCGGAGAAGTTGAAACTGCACAGAGATCCTTCCGTATGGGTAATGTTGGAGCATCCCCTGCAACATGCCTGCTTTTGTTTTCTGTTTTTTTCCAGTTCCATGCTGCCTTTCATTCCTTTATGTAACTGAGCCATTCTTTGAAATTCAGCCTCCTCTTCATTGGTTTGGTTATGCTGAAATGCAGATGTAGTTGCAAAACTAACTGTTGTTTCCTTTCTTGGCTTTTCCATTCCCAGTTTCCCCTGGCTGTCTGGAAACGAAAGCCAGAATCTGCTGTTTCCTTGCACGGCCTGTTGTGCAAGGTACTCGCCACATACGCAGAACCTGTTGCCTCACTTACCTTTTTGTGCCCCCTTTTATGGGTAGGATCATGATTTTATGCCTGGCATCTCCCATTGTAACTCATTCTCAGAGTGCTTTGTGTGCCTGTCAGTTCTTCTTGCTCTGCAAAGTTCTGCAGTTCTAGCAATGCTGACAGCTGACAAAGTGTCCTAGAGCATCTCCAGCTGAGATGGAAGTGACATCAGCATTTGGAAACTAAAGCCTCACAACCTATTTGGTTGCATGTATTTTTGCAGACTCCTATATGTATCCTGAGCACCCTTAAAATGGCTTAGATCCTTCCAAGAAAGAGGCAATCCTTAGACATTGATCCTACAATTCCTTAGAATTCCTCTATAGTTGAAACTAAAAAGGTCCTAACAGTGAAATGTCAAGTAAAGCAATTGAGAGTAACCAAAAGATAAATGCTCAGAGCAACTGAATCTCTTCCCCTTCCTCTCACAAATGAGTGGTATTTTCCTTCTTGTTATTTATGTTACAGAAAAGTCCTGGAAGTTAAAGCAAGCCAGGTCATATATTTTCCTAAGAAAAAAAATAGCGCAACTCAGAATATTTCAGTGAAGTGCTTATTTATTAACTCTCTTCCCCCAGCATAGCAGTTACTTGAGTTTATAAAAAAATTGTTGTCATAATTTGTTTATATTACATTTATACATATCTGGCAGCTTTTAGCCAAAGGCACTTCTAATAAAGCGTTGACTAAGTAGGAACATTGTTTAACTCTGTCCCTTGTTTTGGCAGAGCTGGCAAGTGTCTGATGGTGACCAGTTTTGCAAGCATTAAGGTGCTACTGAAGCCTTAGAGCAGGGTGAGGCTGTTTGCTACGCTTCACCCACGCTAGGCAAGAATGTGGTTATTGCTTTGCTGTAGTGGAGTGCTGGTATGACAGGATTAGTGAACGTATTCCTTTGAGGTCCAGATCACTTTCTCGGTGCTTCTGCCGTAACAGATCAGGTGATATATAAAACAGCTATTGAAGTTGTTTCTGTGTAGTGCCCTGGTGTGAAGCTTTTTTAGTATGAATTTACTTGCACTTGCAGAATGATCAAACCTGTACAAACGCGTTATTACTATGTACTTGTATTTACACATTGTCCATCGAGAGACCTGCAAGTATTTTCCTTTTGTCAGTGTGGGATTTGGGCTCCTCTTCCCGCAATGCCCATGTCAACTCTTTAAGCATGCAGCCTCAACTGCTTTTTAAGAATAAAGCCATATTTGGGGAAACCTTCATTTGCAAAGCATTTTTGAACTCTAGCATTGACTTTTTCACGGTATATTTACAAATATGGCTCGATATGTAGAGTACAGTGGAACCTTCTTAAGCAGATTCCAACTTTTTTGCCTATTACACACTGCTCTTGCTGTGATAGATGCCAAGGGATGTAACCCTTCGCGCTGCTCCCTCCGTCCGTTGAGGGCTGGATCTCTGTTGCAGGGGGAATATGCAGACTTCACTGCAGTTTGGCTCCTACCTCTAGGACACAGCCTAGTGAATGTCCCATTATTCCAGTGGGGTCTGGTTCTCCCGAGCAAAGAAGGCAAGGCCAAGACACAGCTTGTCTGTGTTTGTAAGATCTACCTGAAAGCTGAGTGACACTTGCAGAAGGTGGATACTGTTAAAAGTTAACTAACTCTTGAGCATCTGCTGTCCATCCCCAAAAGCATAATGTGATGAAATCCTGTGGTATCTTAAAATATGAATTAATTATTGGTCTGCTGTCTGTGTTTTGGCAAATTCAAATTAGTCTCTTTACAGTTTTGTGTTATATCCTACCATGTTAGTCATTGGCTTTATGGCTGGCTGCACTGCAGGTCTGGGATGTTGGGGTGATGTCTGAGTTTGTGTACAGAGTCATTTCACTTGGTATGAGGGGGAAGAGTGGGTTGAGTCAAACAAATGGTTTTATTTGAGTAGTTTCATACAGAATAGTGGCTTTTTTGCTCTTGGGAGGGCTGGCTAGGTGGTGTAGTGTGGGGAGGACCCCTCCACCCCCAAAAAGCTTCCTCTGTTAAGTAGGTATTGCTTCTCTGCGAAATGGGGGGGGTGGTGCAGGTATGGTCTGAAGTCATGTCAGATGTAATACCTTATGTTCCAATTTTTGCCAGAGAATAATTTTTCTCTTCTTTGGTAAAGGTGGTTTTCACCATGGTACCCATGGGGCAGCGCGATGTTCTCAAGTCTGTACAAGAGAGAAAGAAAGAAAACAGCAGTTTGCATCAGACTGCTGTATCCTCCTTGCGCCTGAGAGAGAAGGATGTAAAGCTATGAATGGAACTGAACAGCTGTGATCCATATACTCCATCATTAATATATTTTTGTATGAAAACACTTGTTAGGAACAATGTAATTGTATTAAGGTGTGTGGGTGATTTAGCAGGTACTTTACATCTGCTTCTAGGTAGGTCATGCACAAATCTCTTCTGAAATGCTCTTTGCCTCTAGGAATAAATGGGACATGTGAACTGTGTAATTGCTTCCCAGCCATGCCGTCAGGCAGCACCCTCCTTAGACATGGAGACATGAGGCACACCTCTTTATCTCTGAGCACCCATCAACATGAATGCAAACAGGTGACACGTAAGCCTCTTGGCTGTGTGCCAAAGAGGTGGTGCTAGGAAAATACTCCTACTGGAAGTACTATCTCCAGTGTGCCCTAACTATTCCTTTAGCAGAGTTTGGGGTAAGTGGTATACTTTACTTCAAATTGATGTGCTTGAGGACTGTCTGATTAAGAGCATGTTCAGATTTCCTGAATTTTACACTGTGTGTGTGTACACATTTTTATTTGCAGCTCAGTGCTTTTTTTTTTTGGGGGGTGGTGGTGGTTGTGTTTTCATTTGTTCATCTCTTTGTGTCTTCTTCCTTCTTCCTCTCCCCTCCATCAGCTCTGTAGCAGCACAGGAGTTGCATGTTTTGTGCAAGGCCAGTTTGTTCAGAAAGCATATTCCCTGTCCCTATGCTGCACAGGGGAAATCCTGCATGCCAAGCCAATTTCCTTAATTTTTTCAGGAACAACACTGCCATAGTCTTGAATGTTTTACCACGCATTGGAATTGTGATATTTGTGTCCTGGAGGCAAAAATACAAGCCTTTTAACATTGATGCCTGTTAATGTGAAAGTACCTTGGACTGGGAAATCCACTGAACAAAAGCAGCACTTTCTTTGCAGAGCATCCCTTCTTGGCAAGCCACAATCTGGACGTGTGTGTATGTGGAGGCTTCAGAGTGGCAGCTGTATAGGCACAGCTTAAGTGATGGCTGTGGGGGTCCTGTCAGCAATGGAAAAGGCCAGTGGAGCTTTCCCAGCGCTTGTTCATAGCCCCTGTCCATCTGCATGCTAGGCGAAGTGCAAAGCTAGAGCTGAATAAGATTCAAGGAGGGGTTTACAAAAGGCAAAAACCCTGGAGGGCTTGATGTGGAGCCTAAAACTGTGTCCATCAGTGAATTTTTTCAGCCAAGGAGTTCTTACTCTTAGAAGCAAGATTTGGGAATGATCATTCTAAAATGAATTCAATTTTTTTTCTTTTGGTGACCTGATGAATTCTAACTATCATCATTTTTTTCTGATACTTCCTTTTCTACCTCCCACTCTCCTGATAACGAGGTATAGAAATGTGGAAGGAAAGACTGCAAGGTGTGAAGCTATAAAGCCTAATTTTAAAAAAAGCAAAATTGGAAGGAAAAAATGGGATGGGTGTAAGGTAACAGGGCCATGACTTTTAAAAACTCCACAGCAGTTTTTGCTATGAATATACTTTGCTGTGAATATATTCTTATTTCTGTTGTGTGGAGCTGGATGTGTCTGGGCCCTAGGACTGCAGCTCTCGGAAGTAGAGGGTGGAGATCGCTTTTCAAATATTTGTACAGGGAGGAGGACAAGGCTTGAAACTGCTATGAAAATACCTCTTTGCATGTCTCCAAGGATAGGTTAACTGCAGTGGTTCACAAGAACCACTCCCTGGAAATATTTGAATAATAGATTGACATTATAGGGTGCAGCGAAAGGTGTGTGCGTTTCAAAAGCCTAAGGAGAAAATTTCCTTCTCAAGCAAATCCTTTAGGAGGCATTTTTATGCCCTTCCCGTGAAGGGCTCCTAGTCCTCTAGCAGTCATTTGCAAATTGCATTTGTTACCAGCATATGGAGAATTGAGGTTTAAGTGGTCCAAATGATGTGGCATGTTTGTCCAAACAGATACTCTACAAATCAGATAGGACACTAGGAATACGTTTAGGTTTACTTCCCCAAGGTCCCCTTTCTGTTTTAACCAGAGCTTTCACCCAGCTCTGTCCAGTGGAAGGGTGCAGCTGAACCGTAGCAGTTTCTTACAGCTCCAAGTAAGACCTGTAGCTCTCTTTCTTCCTCCCTAAGGTCTTGCACTGGGCACAAGATAAATTAGCTTTCTTACAACATAAATTAGCAGTGATTAGGTAGCAGTATCATTTGTATCTTTTGTGAAAAGTATGTTCTATATACTTATAGCTAGCTAACAAAACACCAACAAGACAGGGCAAATACTTCTGTACAAGTGGGATAGCATAGTAAAAGACATGAAGCTAGCTTGTCTTTGTATAATACACTGGCCCTAAGATTTGCATTTAAGCCTTTTTAAGCAACAATTAATTTAGGGGTATTGAAGCTGAAAGAACATGTACTTGAGTAGTGGGGGAGCTTACACAGCCCTTTGCCCTTGGAGAACATCTGAGGGCAAAAGAAACACCATATAAGAGGTGGAAGTCTAAATCAAATCCAGGCTTTAGTAAAAACCTCCTTGTTTGCTTTTTAAAATATTTTTCCCTTTCTTCTAGTGCATTTCAATGAAAAGACCCTTTGTAGAGCTACAAGGTAGGCGATCTGATTTTACTTCTCCCCCCCCCCTTCCCCAACAGTGGGGAGGATTTAAAAAACGAAACAAAAACCCAAAAACCCCTTTTGCTGGTATGTGTGAGTGTGTCTAATGGATCAGGGCTTTTAATTTCTTCTAAAAATGTCCTTATGTCAGTGTGTGGCTGCCTGTTCCACTTGCTCACTTGAATATACCGCTCCTTCAGACCTGCGTGGTGGATGCAGGCCTGCAGTTGCTGTCTGTTCGTGTAAAAAGCTCACTGATAACTATTACTGCAGGGTTTTTTGTTTCAATCTTTTACTCTGTTGCAAAACTTCGTATTAAAACACAACAGTGGAAAGTGAATTAGCTGGCTGTGGTGTGGTAATGAATGTGAACTCTGTCACCTAAAACCCCTTTCCTGCAAGGTTTTACTGTCATTGAGGGCATAATGTAAAATATACCTTGGCTGGGGAAAGGGAGACTTCAAAACTAGAAATGGCAAAAAAGTGTCAGATGCTTTCCATTGACTCTTCAGTTGGAGAGTATCTGGGTGTAAATCTGACCGTTGTCTGCATTTGATCGTGGTAAGTCCAGCCACAGCTAAGTCAACTAATAACAGTTCTGTCTTGTAACCAAGAGCAGTACTAACATAGAGTTGAAGCTTTAAAGATAGTTATGGTTTTAACTTAACGGTACTGGTTCATGCCCACATACTTGAGATCCCGAGTTTGTTCCAAACATCCAGCTGTGAGATGCTATTCAAGAAATGAATTGGTATTTTGCCATTGATGCAAACAGTGTTGGACTTGAAATGAATAATTTTATCTAGTTCAACCTACACATAGTTCCAAAAATACTTATTTGCAGTTGAAGCAGCAGATTTTACTTTTTTTAAATTTTATTTCATCATCTATCTTACTTTTTGTATTTTGGTATCTATTTCCCTTCTTAAGAGGCAATTTAATGCCAGTTTCATGTTGCTTTTAGAATGGTTATTTTAGGCTTATCTTTTCATGTTCATTTCTTTGAAAACAACATAAGGCAGCTCTCTACTGTTTGTTTTGAGGGAAGAGAGGCTCAGTAGCTACTCAACAGGAAAGTACTAGTGCACTTACATTGTTCTTTCTAGTATATATGAAATTTGCTGTTGATTTTTGTAATACATTCTAGCTGTTACTGCACTTTGATCAGACTATATCTAATATGGTTATTTTTTCAAAGGCACAAAAAGGATAGAGAGAAATTTCTTAAATGTGTATGGGCCATGGGAAAATGTGTGTGTTGTTTAATGGCAATTCAGAATCAAGATTTAGTTTAAATGATTAACTAGCATCATGATAAAAACTTTTTTAAAACTTTGAAAATTGGTCCTCTAAACAAAACAAACAAACAAAAAACAACAACAAAATGTTGCTTGCTTATTTCTCTTCCTGGTATGAAAAACTTTTTCAAGACTGAAAAATAGCTATTAATAGAAAATGATCGTAATTTTTATTTAAATATAGTGGGCACCCTGGAAAAAAATTGTTTTTGCATATCTTAATAATGTCACAGTGAATATGAGGTCAGAATTGCATTGCTGGTACATTTAAGTAGCTTTTGCCAGCTTCCATGCAGATTAAAAACAGTTCTGCAGTTCATGTTCCAGATATCTTGAATACTTTGACCTTGACTTTTTTCAGTCTTTCCTGAAGAAGTTAAAATTGTGTTGCCTTCTCTTTGTAATAAGAGGAATGTGATAAAATTAACTATGCATTTTTTTCAGTCACAGCTGAATTTGATATTGATAATTGGCATGATTCAGAGTTTAAGGTGAAACCAGTGTAAAAGAGTACAGAACTGGTCCCACTGCTGGATGCTTTGTAGTTCAAATAATGATTTGTATTTTAAACATTTGTCAAAAGAAGCCTTGGCAGAGTTGTTTACTAACTAATCCTTTTTGCTTTGCTTTTTAAGGTGTCTCCTGAATTCTCACTATGTCTGATGGGGACTATGATTACCTCATAAAATTTCTAGCACTCGGTGATTCTGGAGTAGGAAAGACCAGCCTTCTTTACCAATATACGGATGGCAAATTTAATTCCAAATTTATCACAACAGTGGGCATTGATTTTCGGGAAAAGAGAGTGGTGAGTTTTCGCAAACCGTGTGCTACTTTAAAATGGTATCTGTCTTGGTGAAGGCTAGAATCTATCTTTTAAAAATCTAACCTGCCAATCCCTATGTGTAGGCATGCAATCAATAGTTACTATGTACTTAATCTTGTGACAAGGAAATTATCTCATTTTACCTGGTTATTTTTGTCATTGTTGGGTGTTGTCCCTCCCCATTTCCCCCAAAGTTAAAGTAAGAAGAGCTGATTCTAAGCAACCACTTCTTACACTCATCAACACTTGCTGAGAAGTATCTACTCTCAGTTGTGAACTTAGTACCTGGAATAGTACTTTTATTGTTGAACTCCCTTCACGAGGAAGGATTGGGCTCTACTAAAAATGTTTTTGCTGTTTGTGAACTGGAATGGCTAGTGAACAAAGACTGCGTTGTTGATTTTAAAACCATTCTAAAACATGTGAATGAAATGGGATAGCATGATACATGGAGCTGATCTGGCTTCCTAAGCAGTTACCACTACCAGAGAATGGTGAAGAATAAGGTAGGGTTTTTGTTTTTAACCCCTGAATTGTTATTAAACTAGGCAAACGTACGTTTGACATGAAGCTGAGCACTGCATTATGATAACCAATTGGATGCTAGTCCTTACTGCAATGAGAAATTGAGTTGGCAGAAGTTTCTTTCATTCTTACGCAGAAGTATTACACGCCTTTCAGTGTAGTCTGATGATTTCCCAAGTGTCCAGAAATCTGGATGGTGTGGAAGGAGTAGATATCTTAGTGAAATGCGAAACTGGTCTCTTGAATAAGTTAGTATTCCTTTTGTGGGATAGTAAACGTGGTGGGTTTACTTGATCAGCGTATTTGATAACTCAGGATAAGAGTTAGGTTTCACAACCCAAATCATATAATCCACAAATTCGGCGAGTTTATGTGTCTCTAAAGATGATGTTTGTAACTCTGGTAGTCTTAGGTACAATGACAGTTGAAGGTAAAGAAGATGACCTAACATGAAGTGTTCTAAACAAGAAATGCATCTCTCTCTATCTGATCCTTCCAAAGCTAACAGATGCCCTTATTTATATTTTCATGCTGAGTAAACTCTTCAGCTTTTATTATTAACATCCAATTTCTGCTTTTTAAGCTGTGATATGACAAGATCTACCCTCAGCTCTTTTTCAGCAATCTTTTGGCAGCTAAGAGGAGATGTCTTTATGAGTATATTCTGTTTGCTAATGAGGTTCTGTTAGTGGTACAAATTTATTGCCAGATTGAATGATGCAATTGTTGCTTTCTTATAATTACATTTTAATTTGAACACGATACAAGATAATGGCAAAAAACAGAAAATCAAAATACTAAAATTAAGCTTGCCTAATGAAACTTAATGGCCACTAAATATCTTTTGGAGTCCGTAGTCTATTGGATACTATTTTTCCAGTTTCACTTTTACCCTTATTTTAAAATATTCAATTGGATGCAAAATTAAAATGCAACCCATATTACTTTTGTCTTATAAAGCAGTTGGGATCTTTGCATCGGCAATGCTAGTTTTGCTGCATTTAATGACTTTGTCAGTTATTTTGTGTTCTATAGTGTTCTGGACTGCTAACACTCAGTCTTGCAAATTTACCTTTTACAGGTGTATAGACCCAATGGGCCAGATGGTGTTGCTGGCAGAGGACAGAGGATACATCTTCAGCTCTGGGATACTGCAGGACT
>NW_008824746.1:765043-776776 GCF_000699105.1 Pygoscelis adeliae | reverse complement strand
CCTCCCCCAGCAAGTAAGGCAGTTGTTATCAAGCTACATGCAAATGGAACCAAGTACATGAATTTTCTTTACTGATTGCTACATTTTAATTGTATGACTCAAGACGAGAAAGTGCGCTTTATTTTTAACAGCGATGGAAAGTTTCCTATGAATACCCATTAAATTACAACTGTATTTTAGAACTGTAACGGTTGCTTTTTGTCTTTTGGAAACTTTCAGTTTATTTTTTCATGGCCAATGCATATAGATGTTTTTAAAGCTTTTCTTTTTTCAGTTTTCCTTAGATTTCTGTAAATATGTTGAGGTCTTGGGAAAGTCAGACAGGTGAAATCACCTCAAAGGATTCTTTTCTATTTGTCTGTCAAAAGACTAGCATCCTAGTGGTCGATAGTCTTAAAATCAAGAACTGATTTGTATAGGGGACAAATTTCTGTTTGAAGTTTGAATTTCATTCTTATTTTAATTTCTGAATCTTGATCAAGTCATGCTTTATAGTAGAAGACACTATCTAAAGCTCTCACGCTTGAGTGAAATGTCTCCTTGACTTCCTTAGGCCTTGATTAGGCCATAGTAATGTTAGCAATTCTTGTTATCCAGTCCCTACATCAGCAAAACAATTATGATGAATATTTCATTCTAGTTAATTCAGTCTTGTTACCTCAGTTTTATGACTTTATGCAATTATATTTTCAAAGTAACTTGTCAGATAAGCCAACTAATTTCACTTTGTTGGTCTAGGTTTCGTAGCTTGACAACAGCTTTCTTCAGAGATGCCATGGGGTTTCTTCTGCTCTTTGATCTGACAAATGAGCAAAGCTTTCTGAATGTCAGGAACTGGATAAGTATGGCATTTCTTTTTTCTTTCTTTCTTTCTTTGCATGCGCGGGGAGGGGGCTATGTTTATAAATACGGAGTCTCACTGAGAAATAGAACTGAAAATACTGGGGTTTATACCTTTCTCAGTAAAAGAAAGTAAATGTTGCATTCATAACTGTAATAGCTGCTAGTGGTGGCTTCTAGCACTTACCTGAAATTCAGCTTTGCCTACTGAACTTGAACCTTAACCTATATAAAAGCAAGCTGAGAGAACGTCATATCCCTGACTCTGGTGATATTCAGTAATTTAAGTGTGTGGAAAGCCTATGCAAAACTCTATTTTGACTCACCTAAAGCTTTGTCAGCAAAACTTAATGGAAGGCAAATGTTACTAGGCTGGTGTATCTAGGCAAAGGAGTTCCCAAACTGCATCATCCATCAGGAGAGGGAAGTATATCCTTTCCTGTCAGCTCGTTGAAGATGCTTGGTGAGCATAACTCCTTAAGCTACAAATACACAGCTTCTGTGCTAACTTTGTCAGACTTCTGTTCCCCTGGCTTGTTCCCTGGCTTTTTCATTGGGTACATGATAGTGGATGTCCACCTGTTCTCTGGCTCCTCAGTGCAATAGCAGAAGTCCTGTGAGATAACAGAGAACATACTTGTTCTCTGCCTTTCAAAGCGTCGTTTTCCTGAAGGACTTTGTGTCCCCTGAAATGTGGTAGTGTTCTTAGTGAGCTTTATGAGTGACAGTAAGTTGTGACCCCTATCCATGTTGTTGCTGTTAGGTCAGCTACAAATGCATGCATATTGTGAAAACCCTGACATTGTATTATGTGGAAACAAGAGTGATCTGGAAGACCAAAGAATGGTGAAAGAAGAAGAGGCTAAGGAACTTGCAGAAAAATATGGGTAAGTAACTTCCTTCCAGTTATTGCTGTGTTTAAAGCAGAATGAAATGTTTTCTGTAATGCCTTTGCTGTATACTGAAAAGTTATAGTGAGAATAAGCATTTTAGAATGCTTAACTGGCTGGTATGATATATGTTTTTTCTGTCAGAGATTAATGTTTTCTGCATTGCCTAAAAATTCATACTTAGTATTGCAGTAATCTTGCACTGGAGATTGGTTAATCTTCTTCTGTCCTTGGCAGTAAATAAAGTAAATTTTCACAAACATTCTGGAAAAGATAATTTAGCTGGAGAGGCAGGTGCTCTTGCCTGTGCTGAGGCTTTCTGTGGGGCACAGAAAACCCAGATCTCTTACAAAGTGAAATCCAAAAGAGCATTTGATGAGGTGATTAGTGTCACATCAGATTTTAGGGAAAACAAAAATAATACCAAGCAATGATACCCTAATTTACAAGTTGAGTTGTTTTACAAAAGTTTGTTGTAGGGTAGCCGTTGTCTTTGGCACGGCCATGGAAACATGTGGCCTCAGTTTCTTTGGGAGCCTTGGGACCCATTCACTGGTGTTTGGATAGTCTGCTTACAGAGTGCTGGGTTCCCACAGAAGAGCAGTTCTGGTCCAGACCACAGTTCACTGTTCTCTGCCCCCTCCCCGTTCAATCTTCCCTCAACTGTTCAAGCAATTTTGTTAGGACTGTACCTTAGGTGAATTCTTAGTGACTTGGCCTCAAAGGGGTCAGCGGTGCTTTCTTGCAGGCATCTGCACTCTCAGAGACTCCCAGGGAGTATGAAAACCAAGTCAGACTAGCAGGAAGACAGGGTAGCCTTGCCTTTCCCCTTCCCTGCAGGCACAGGTCATGTGTCCCTAAAAGAACTATGTGAGATCTTTGTTCCATACTAATTAATCCCACACTACTCCTATACTCCCTTAACTCTTACATGGGTCTCATCTCTGGGTTACATTTGCATTTCAGTGTGGATCAGAAGTCCACTTTTGAAGCAGATCTTTTATTGTGGTTTGATTCACATAGTGGAGCAGCTTTCTAGCATGTGAACTGGATTCCTTCTCAGTTGACAACTAAGCTAGATGGTGTGCTCCCACCAGTAATCTGCATTCAGTCTGAGGGACTAGATTAGAGCTGGTCCACAGTAAAGCCCACAAAACATGCATGGTGTGAACACTAGGTGCTCAGTGCTAACTGCCTTGTTCTGCAGGTCTAGTCCTGTTGTGTTTCCTATCACATAGTCACAAATCAGCTTTCCTTGACCTTGAAGAGTCATCGGAGGCAATTCAGAAGCAAACTGTCTATTAGAGACAAATGGGTTTAGTGCAGTATTACCTTCTTACTTTTTCCTTTTCCTGTGAAAATGCTTGGTTGAAGTCCATGTTGCACATAAAACAGGAAGTGCATTTGGTACTTTAACCAGCTGCTTGTGAAGGAGCAAAAACTTTTGAACAGCAGCAGATGGCATGTAGTCGTTTCTTAAACATGTGAAAGAGATCTCTTTGCATAAGACTTCACCTTCTGGAAATAATTTATGAAATGTTCATCTTTGTGGCTGAAAATGCCAACTTAATTTAGGAATAGGGAGCTAAAAGTCAAAGTTGTAGGTCACATCCAATCTGTAGGCAGTTACAAAGTTCTCTGCCCTGTAGAAGTGAGACAGGATAGCTGCTAGGAGTCACTTAGTTTCCCAAATGCTCCTGAGATAAATCCTGCTGCAGCAAACAGTCTTCTGGTAACAAAAGTGTGAGAGAGCGAATATCCTCTTTCTGTGGAAAGGCCTGGTACTGGTAAGTGATGTATTTTGAAAACGATTGCAGGAGACCTACACACTGAGACAGTAATACAATATTTTTGACCACTCATTGAATCTTGCACGTTAAGTAAGAAATATGAAAATCATGAAGTGCTTTTGTTTCAGTCATTATTGGGAAGTAACACTAATGTAGCCACTCTAGCACCACCCTGTGGGGAGCACTGAGCACAGAAGGTCAACAGCCTACAGACCCGCCACCGAAACATCCCGACCCACAACGATAAGGAAAACTAGCAATGTATTTTCAATACCAAGGTGCCCAGAAACCTTGTTTAACAAAGACATAGGTGGTCTGAGCAGTGGGATTTTTTTGTTTTGTTTTGTATGTAAGAGAGTTTATAGTTGAGGTGTCAACAGAAGAAACGGTCACCTTTTGTAGTGATAAGAGTACCATGTTAGGGGTCTTTGCTGCCTTGCCTGCAGGGGAACGTCCATACTAGCATTCCCTCTCTTGCAATGACACCCTAGCTGATGTAGATAGAAAGCAGTAAGGAGAACACTTATGCACACAAGGCCATATAAAGTAATTGCATCTCTTGTGGGGAACGGAGCTGAAAAAACAGACCTTGGGAGCATAACTTTGGGAACTCACACTGACCAGTGCCTCTGTAAATTGTGGACTCCAAATTAAAGCTTATCCTTCTGCCCTACCTACAGAGTCAGCCATTTCATTAATTTCTTTTGCATTTCAGACCGCTGACCACTTCGTGTCTTTCTGCTATGGAGTAGCAGTAACAGTGTTTGTGTGATTTCAAAGAATGTGGCAGTAGTCATGTATTGGTTTTGCTCCTATGAATATAAAGTGTGTGATGTAAGTTTGCGTGTTTTGTCTTCTGCAGAATACCGTATCTTGAAACCAGTGCAGCTAATGGAAATAATGTAAGCAAAGCCATTGAAACTCTGCTTGACCTCATTATGAAGCGCATGGAACGGTGTGTGGATAAATCCTGGATCCCAGAAGGGGTAGTGCGCTCCAATGGGCACAGCTCTACAGAACAACTGAATGAGGAGCAAGAAAAAGGCAAATGTGGCTGTTAACTCAGTTAAAAAATGTATATGCTAAAGTATAGTACAGTTGCAGCTTAACTGTTTAACTTACAAATCACATTGTGTAGTTATTTAATGAGCTATATTAATTATTGATAATAATTTTTGTTGTTTTCCTCTCAAACAACATTCACCTTTGCTTGCAGGGTATGCAGTTTATTAGTGATGGGACAGAGATTTAATTTGGTGTAGCACTTGGATATTCCTCTAATTCTCTACTTCGGAGGGAAGGGAAGGTAATTTCTAAATTACCAAATTTAGAAACATCTCTCTGTATGGGCAATGAGAAAGGGTAGGCTTCTGAATTGAAGGATTTTCAATTGCCCTTTGAAGGCTCCACTAACTACACAGACTAGGCATTTAGATTAGATACTGTGACAGCTCTTAGTGTCTACTAACAGCAAGCTTACCAACATGGTTCTTGGCTTTGAACAGAAACATTTAATCATTTCATCAATCAATAATAATCTTAAAGAGCAAATCCTGTGTTTTCCACAAAAGCCTGTGAATAGCTTTTCCTTGCTCTCTCAAACCATCAGTTTTAAGTGATGAAAACCAAAATAAAACTATTCTATATAGAGTAAAAAACTACAAAGAAGCACAGGGGTGCATATGTAGAGCACTTCAGGTATGTCATGAAATTGAACATGTAAACTACAACTGTACTATATAAAATATATCCAACACAGCCTGTGAGACCTCCTGACATCATTTGAATTTCTAGAACATGCATATACATATATTTATATGTAAATGGCATAACTGTACATCTGTTGTTATGTTTCATTTATGTTACCACTCCTGTTTTAACAGGACTGTAGGGCAACCTAGATGTCAGCAAAATTTCATTAGAGCTAGTGCTTTGCACTGAACTTATTTCACCAAACACAGATTTGGAACGTTTCTTCAAATTTGGATTGAAAAATGAATGATGATTGTCTTCTGGTGAGATGCAGCTAAAATACCAGTTCTGTCTAGATCAATATTTCTATAAATTTATAATGCTCATTTTATTCTGCCAGCCTTTGTGTCCTGTACATCTTGGTTACTATACATTCATTTATGGCTTGTTCATTTCCTTTAGGTTGTATTTAAAAAAGAATAGAGTTGCTTTTCTCGCTTTCCCCCTACAGATCACACAAATGTCAATTTTGGTTTCAGTGGATCATGTTACTCTTTGATCTTTTTTATTTATTCATACAACCTAAGGAACAATCAGTATTTTTGTGGTCTTTTTTCCAGACTGATTTATAAGATGTGCCTACCAAACTGTTTTCTACCCTGGCAGAAGTTGTATAACTCTAAAGTATTGCCAACTAAAGTCATAACATGCCAAACTGAGTCTTTTTACTCAAGACTTTCCACAGCAGTTTGTTTACAAAACTCCAAAGCTGTTACTTCTTTAGAAATTATGTCTTTATTTATTTAAATATTCTAACAACTGCGATTTCAGACAAACGTTGATACCAGTTGTGAACATGAATTGCAGCTTACAGATTTTTTTGAAGGACCAAAAATGTTTCTAGAATAGGAGCTAATAAAAAAAAAAAAATTTGGTGTAGCCTCTGGTTATATTAATAATGCAAGAATAAGTGTTAAAACTTGGTTCTTAAAATATTTTACAAAGTAATGCATTGTTCTTTAACAAACACAACATGTAAATATTAGATTTTTATCACAGCCTACACAGAATATTTTAAAAGTGCAATGTAACTTGACTGCTTTGGGGCTAGGACAGAGATTAAAGCAATTTATATTGAATAAATATAGGGTTTTTTTCTACTATACAATACCAAGATTCTAAAATGCTTGTGGACCGGTGTTACTGTAGTTTAACTCAGAGTGCCTTTTGAAGTTGCCATCATGTTTCTGACCAGTAGAGTATCAAACTCTGCTGTAGGACACAATACGTTTCAATGTACTTCAGTGTCTGAATTTCTTTTAATGTAACTCTCTGCTTTTCAGAGGGTTGCAGTGGAACTTTGTCATGTGTTAATTTTAATGGGAGTCTTTGTGCTTATAGCTCCATCCAGTTCCTGAAAACAGTAAGGATTATTGCAACCAACTACTGAGCTAAGTGACTACTGAAATGGTGTAAAAGTATTTCCTTTTGAATACTTATATTTAGATTGGATATTAAATACCAAAACTGTCATATTTTTGTCATGCATATTATATGTAACTATTTACTGTATAAAGAGAGTCTACATAAAATTGCTTTGATGTCAGCCTTTTAAATGTGCCATAAGATTTATCTGTTTGAATTATTCTGTGGCAAAACTTTTTGTTCCCTTTTTAGCTCTCAAGAGAAATCACGGTAAATGTTTCTTGACAGTGAATTGCACTATTCTTACTAGTCTAGCACTGGTTTTAAAAAACAAATAAACAAAGAAGAATTCTCATGTGATGAGAAGCTGTTATTTCGAAAAAAGTTGTTTCCGTCCAGTGTCTGACGAAAATGTTGATCTGTAATGGAACAAAGTTTTGGAAAGGATTTCTGTTATGATGCTTTGCCCCAGGATTTCTTATTAATGTAAAATAGTTAAACATTCCTGATCTGAACATTGTCAGCATTTGTTGAACTGAATTGTAACGTTTCCTGTTGTCTCAATTCAATAGCAGTCTGTGTCCTTCTGCACGGTCCCTATGCATTACGTTTTTTTTTTAGTTCAAACATGTTTAAGTTCGCTTCTGTGGCCTAGGTACTTGATGTTACCCTCTGGCACTGACTGAACCAGTCGGATGGGGATGCATCCTGGTGGTGATGCTCCTCCTGGGTGATGCCAGGAGGAGCTTAAACCCATAGAAGAAAAGAGAGGCAACACTTCAGTATTCATAAGACATTCAGAAAGCTGCTAATGTGAGCATGTAGCATGTTCAGAGCAAAGGGAATTAAGCAATATATTTTGTAAAGTCTACTGCTTCTACAAAGGTAAGGAGCCTGATTTTTCAGAATGGCTGTTTCCATCAAGAGCAGTGTAGATTACCAGGTAGGTTATGATATGCTGAGATTCCTTGACAGGCAAGAGAAATGAGCTGAACTAAATGTCATTAAGTTTAACAAGGGCAGGTGTGACTGGGTATTCCATCTGGGTTGGAATAACCCCATGCAATAGTACTGGCTGAAAAAAAATTTGCAGAAAAGGGGATGGGCATTCTGTTTAAAAGCAGGTTGACCAGGAGCCAGAAGTGTGCCCTTGTGGCAAAGAAGGCCAGCTGCATCTGGGGCTGCGTTAGTAAACTGAAGCCAGCAGGTTGTGGAAGTAAGCGTTCCCTTACTCAGTAATTAGACTGCATCTGGAGTTCTGTGTCCTGTTTTGGACACCCCAGTAGAAGAAAGACATTGACACGCTGGAGTGAGTCCAGCAGATGCCACCAAGATCGGGGGCTGGAGCACAAGGTGTAGGAGGGGAGAGAACTGGGTTTGCTTAGCTCTAAGAAGAAAAAGCTAAGGGAGACCTTTCTGCTGTCTTGAACTATCTAATGGGAGAGTTTACAGAAGACGGAGCCAGACCCTTCTCGGGGGGCACAGGGACAGGAAAGAGGCAACAGAGAAAAGTTAGTGTGTAGAAAATTGTGATTAGACATTAGGAAAAAATTGTCACGATACAGGTAGCCAGAAATTGGAACAGGAGCTGAGGGAGGTTATGGAATCTGCATCTCTTGAAGACATTAAAAACTCAACTGGATGTGGCCCTGAGCCACCCAGTGTAATTTGTCCTGCTTTGAGCAGGACTTTTGCTCTAGATGACCTCCAGAAGTGTCTTCCAACTGACATGATTATATGCTCTATGAACCTGATCCTACAAGCGCACATGCCTGACACTTGTCGGTTCTTTTATATGACTGAATATGACAGTTTATATGGACTGTGTATGACTTCTTTTACTTCTATTAGGAAACTTGGACAAGTACATAATATTTGCAGACCAGAGCTTTGTTATGAGTTTAAGGTATTGAGTTGAGATGTTTGGTGAAGCAATTCTTGCTGTGGTAATCTCTGTCAAAAATCAAACAAATGAGTCAGCTTTCTGTAAAACCTCTTCTTCCAGTGAGGCTGTTTTTCAGCTGGATACCTAATTCTGTCTGTGAATAACTGTTAATGGAGTAGAAGTACATATTCTTTTTTGATAATTAATCTGGATTCTGGCTCCAGCAACCTTCAATCTATACTGCCTTTTGGATCAGGAATAAGCACTTCCAATCCACAACATAATGGCTTGTAGTTGAAGAGGAGATTAGCACCTCGATATGAAAAAAGGAGGGGGAAAAAAATCCAATTGTACATGCTTGTAGTATCACTGTGCTCTCACATCCCATCTGCTGGAGGCGTTGGTGACAGTCTGTAATCCACAGTGTTTAAACTGTAGAAGGCACCAAAGACTTCACAATACAGTACTCTGCTAGGAAAAAGCTGTCTTCAGTGAAATAAATACAGCCCATGGGTGAAAAAAGTCACATGGGCAGGAAACTCGAAGTAATCAAACTGAAAAAGAAGGATTGCAATTGCACATGCCAAAGTACAGCAGCCCTAGACCTAAGCAAAACTTGTTTACTATTTGGTTTTGCCTCTAGCTGTAAACTTGGTGTCTTGATAGCTTCCCTCATAAAGTTGCTTTGTGTATGTGTCTCTACTGTTTCCTCTTATCAGCTGGGTTGCCATCTTCTGTCACAGCCACAGCGCCTTCCCTCCGGTGTGCAGCATGAGACTAATACCCTGTACAGTCCTGTCTTGCTCTCTCTCTCCGAGTCGGTTCGGAGCTGTTGTTCCTTAGGGCTGGGGGTTGAGTACTAGTCACCAGTCATATGCTCTAGCCTGTGTCTCCTGCAATAGGATGTGGCTGAGGTCTGGTTTTCAGAAAGATTGGAGGCAAGTTCTGTGCTGATAAGGTTACTGACTCTACCGTGCTAAAGCAATTTTTTTTTTCCTTCCTTCCTTCCATCTTTCTTAATATAGCCCCAAGCTGACTGCCTTTTTTGTTGTTCTAGAAACCAGAAAGCAAAAACCGCCCTAAAGGCACATGCAATTCAACACATGGATTTTTCACCAAATACTCAGATAGGTAATTTCTTTTAAATGGAGAAGCAGGAATTGTGGTGGTAAACCCTTAGGTGGTGAGGAAGATTTCAGGCTGAGCTGGGACGGCATCCTAAGACTGAAGAACAGAGAGAAGACCCTCTCCAGTTCCAAACAACTTAGGAAGGTACAGGGCCTAGCATTTAGGCCCTTTCACAATAAACAGGTAACTCTGTGGGACGGGGAACAGAAGGAGTAATAGGTTCCTTAGAGTAATGCGTGCAGAGCCATTGGTTTTAGACAGTACTTCAAATTTTGCTTTAAAAATTAAGAAGACTTGGATCTTACAAATACGGAAATGGAGCAGAAAGTGATTTGCCTGAATTCTAGAGTAAATCAACTGTAGATGCAAAAATCTATGTCTGACTCCCTTTCCTTGGGTTACTGTCTCTATGTTAATACTGAGCCATTTCAGCTTCATTAATTTTTCACACTTAGAACAAAACTTTGCATTTATAATGACAAACCAGAGGGGATCAAACACAAGCTGATCACAAAATCTTTTAATTTGTATTTAATTTCCATACTAAGATAGGAATGTATGTTTCAGGGAAGTAGAGTCATCTGGGAAAGAGAAAAGTCAGCTTAGTTTAGAAGATGCAGTATTGTCTAATAGTTCGTCCCAACTTTATTTCTGTGTATGGGTTGGGTTTTTGTTTTGGTGGGGGGTTTTTTGTTGTTTTTTAATACTTTCATGAGCATGAGTATCTCTCAGCTTTCAACAGGATTCTCTCTGGTGAAATCAAAGAACGGACCACGCTCTTCACAGAATGGATTGCAGTTAGCGTGCATGTGGCTGATGTGTATATCTGGTGAGTGAATGTAGCATGTTTGTGTTTTTTGGCATATTACTGCTTTTGGTAGATACTCTTCTCACCCTCTTCCCCCCGGTAGCCTGTTTGTGTAATGATTTAGAAATTGTGGCTCAAATCAGCCAATAAATGGAGCTTGCTTATAGCTTCAAAGAAAGCACAGCAATGAGAACTTCGACACAAACTATAACCTCAGCATTGTTCATGTGGTGGCCTTGTGGCCTGGTTTCTCATTTTTGGAGCCATAATCTCTTCCGCATTTTCTATACAACTGATCTGTTTTATTAAGAGCTCTTGCTAAGACACATAATAAGTCTCGTGGTCCTCCTTGTATTTCACGATGGTTAAAGCCTGCCAAAGAAATGAAGACCAATTTGAAAAGCTTACGCTACTTTGCTAGAGCTAAAACCAAGCCATAATCCCCGAATTAAAAAATGACATTCTTCCGGAATTGCTTTCTGTGGGAGGGAATGTGGTCTGGAGCGTGCTCATTTTGGTGAGGTGAAGGGTCAGTCCTATGTTGTGCCGTAACGAGGTTTATGTCCAGCAGGAGCCGTCTTCCCCATTTCCCATTCAGTCTGGCAGAGACCACAAACAGTGGCCGTCTCTGGTCTCTTCAACCACGCTCAGGAAGAGGAGCTCTTCGTTTTTCAGGTAGGCTTTACGGGATCCAGTTTACAGGACTCCTGGGGGTATTGCTTTATTTTGGGCTGCTGGTTTCTTCACAGGATAGGTCGCTCGGATGCCTATAGCACGCGACAGAGGAGCATTACCGCTCTCGTGTTGCAAGGCTGTTCATTGTGGGTGTGAGGAGAGGCCTCCGCCGCCCCCGATACAACTGGAAGCGCTGTTTTCCAGCGAGTAGCGTGCGAAGAGAGGAAGTGATTGTGCCCCTGTACTCGGCACTGGTGAGGCTGCACCTCGAATATTGTGTTCAGTTTTGGGCCCCTCACTACAAGAAGGATGTTGAGATGTTGGAACGTGTCCAGAGAAGGGCGACGAGGCTGGTGAGGGGTCTGGAGAACAAGTCTGATGAGGAGCGGCTGAGGGAGCTGGGGTTGTTTAGCCTGGAGAAAAGGAGGCTGAGGGGAGACCTCATTGCTCTCTACAAGGTTGTAGCGATGTGTGTGTCGGGCTCTTCTCCCAAGTAACTGGCGAAAGGACGAGAGGAAACGGCCTCAAGTTGTGCCAGGGGAGGTTTAGATTGGACGTGAGGAAAAATTTCTTTACTGAAAGAGTGGTTAAAGATTGGCA
>NW_008824746.1:764791-765013 GCF_000699105.1 Pygoscelis adeliae | reverse complement strand
AGGTATTTAAAAGACGGGTAGATGAGGCGCTTAGGGACATGGTTTAGTGGGCATGGTGGTGTTGGGTTGACGGTTGGACTCGATGATCTTAGAGGTCTCTTCCAACCTTCATGATTCTATGGTTCTGTGATTCTGAGAGAGACGGCGCTGGAGCGTCGCACCTCTTGCTGCCGCACGAGCGCTCGGGGCGCTGGGGCTGGGCTGGGGCTGGGGCTGGGGCTG
>NW_008824746.1:757013-763875 GCF_000699105.1 Pygoscelis adeliae | reverse complement strand
CGCTGAATTACGTTTTTGCAGTTTTTACTAAGAAATTGTATGCTTCGCGGAGTAATACAGAATCTTCATCCTTTAATTTTCTGATTTTGGAGAAGTGGAGGCTTCGGATTAATAGCAGGTGATTCTAAAGCGTTGGACAGTCTAGGCTGCAGACACTGCGTACTACGGCCGATGGTTCACGTCTCTCTCGTGGTCCTCCGCTAAAAGTTGTAACGCCCTCAGATACCTGGTGTGACTTACCCAATTGAGTAAGTCATAACAGGGAGTGCACAGCACTTCGGGCTTTACGTTTCGGTGATGATTTTGTACGTAAAATGTTGTGTATAGTTTCCCAGCTCTGCTGTACTCCTTATCACTCCTAGAGGGCATTGGAGACCCCAGTGTGAAATGCAGCTTACGCAGTGAGCTTCCTTCCCGTGCTCGGACGTCAGAACAAATACTGGCTCAACTGTATCGCTCATCTGAGTCACAGCTTTTGGGAGTGTAGGGGTAGATGCAGGTTGACACAGTTCCATTTACTAGAAAACAGCCCCAAGGTGTGTGTTTTTTAAAAAAAGAAAAAAAGTGGCACAATGGCAGGTTAGTTGTGAACAGATAATCTATGAAAAAGCAAAATATCATGGCAGATTTGTCTGAGTTAAGGTGAAAAAACGCGGTAGAAGAATGTAAAAAAAAAATATTTGAAGATGATTACCTTTCCTAGAGGTTTCATATTTTCTATTCATTTTCTTTAGAAGTGGCTATTAGATGGGAAGAAGAGCATGGTTGAAGAAGAACAGGGTTTTCAAAATCTCATGAATGTAATTTTGAGTGTTCTTAAGTAAAGTTTCAGTTCTGCTCTGGGTACTAGACAGCCCAGGATAGTTCAAAGTGATGCACAAATTTAGGGATGGCAAAGAACTGTAAATAGGGATGTGATTACGTCCCTTCTCCCTCCTTTCCCCCCCTTATCTTACTGCCATCTTGCTACAGTCTTTTTGACTGGAAGATGTCTGTTGGATTTCGGTCAGTTTGGGATAGAGAGTTGTTCTTTAGCTTGGCTGTTAGTTACATAATTTCAATACTAAAAAAAGGGAAATTTCAAGTATGGATAGTGAAGTTTCTTTTATGCATCTTTAACGGGCCTGAAAAACATCACCTGGATAAACATAAGGCGCTTGCATGGCTAGCAGTGGCTGGTGCCTAAAATGAGTCTAGCATTCTGTAGAGTATGTGGAAAAATGGAAGCGGGGGGAAGAAGAAAAAAAAAAAAGGTTACTTAGAATGTTTTGGCATATACTTTAACAGCTTTCAGTAAATTCAGTCCACGGCTTAACTAATGTGCTTAGGACTCCTGCTGCAGGGTAATCTTTAAGGATTAAATCTGCATTCCAGAAGATAGACTTATGTGTGTGTGTGTCTATGTGTATTGCATTCAAAAATGTTATATGAGAGGTGTGAGGACTTTTTGTTGTTGTCGAGATAGCACTGTATCTAAAAAGCGCTGACAGGTATAGGAAACTGTTTATTCATAGTAGAGATTTGGTTTTATAGTTATTTTTGCAGGTGATAATTCTCACAACTCCAGTATATTTTACTTATAATCAGCTTAATTGTAAGTATTTGTGCATGTCCCTGACAGCTGTGAAAATGATGTTGTAATGAAAAAACAAGAATAGTGCTTGAAATTCTTCTTGTTAATAGCTATATTCGAACTAAAAATACTGAAATTTGAAAGATGAATGTCGTTTTCAGTGAGCAGTATTGCTAGAGAAACGTCAATGTTTGATATCGTGCTTGCAGTGGGGCGGGAATAACATGATTTGACTGTAAGCTTCTTCCTCCCCCCCCTTCTTCTTTAAGATATTTAGATTCTGCAAATCAAAATGCCACAGAAACTTCAAAAAGAAGCGAAATCCCAGAAAGATGAGATGGACCAAAGCATTCCGGAAAGCAGCTGGCAAAGAATTGACAGTGGTAAGAAGTTGACCTGGTTCACACTTTTACATTAGCTCACTAAAACTGCAGAAATCTAGCCTCTTCCAGCTGCAAACAGGTTAGGTTAGCTAGCTTAATGCATTATCACTTAATTAGATGAGCATGAGGGGTGGAGTAAGCGGAGAAAAGAGGGACTGTGGAAGAGGATGTGAGAGTTTTCTTGAGAGTGAGCTATTCATTTAGCTTGACTATAACTTGGAACTTCCCATTTCAGCGTCAGTGTGACAGCCAGTATGTCAGGTGTCTACGTTGGTAATACGTGGCATTCCCCAAGTCCAAGGCATTTTTTTCCATCTGTAAATCTCCTAGTCTCTGTACATTTACATTTAGTAGTTGTATTTCTGCACAATCAGATAATCTGGGTTACCGGGTACCCCAGGAAGTCTCTCTATGTAGACACATAAGACGTTACCTTTTGAAGTCTTCTTAAAGCACACAATATATAGGAAAAGTCCTTGCATAGACAGGAAT
This sequence comes from Pygoscelis adeliae, assembly GCF_000699105.1. Lineage (NCBI taxonomy): Eukaryota > Metazoa > Chordata > Aves > Sphenisciformes > Spheniscidae > Pygoscelis > Pygoscelis adeliae. The sequence goes on along the minus strand of NW_008824746.1, from coordinate 761,427 downwards.
GCTTCAAAAAGAGCGTATGAGATCTTAAAAACAACTTCAAGACAAAGTTACTTCAGTGGTAAAAATACTAAACACTCATATTTGGTGGGATAGTTCTTAAATAATTCAAGAATTACTGTGACTTAATTACCTGTTTTTTCCCAGAATACTAACAATTTAGTAAATATTTTGACACAGTGATTTGCTGCCTTCTGTGGATCTTCCAAGGGGAAGAATGTGATTTTATTTTATTTTTTAATGTGACTCTGAGAAGCCATGATTAATTAGCATCTTCTGTAATTGTATTTCTTGCTTTCAAGTTGTTTTTGGCTAAGTTGAATTACCTTTTTGAAAAGAACTTAATTTAAAATTCCTTTATACATGTCTAAATAGGTGACAGTATGCTCCAATTTTGAGATCTATCTATGTATGCTGAGAATTAAAACAATATATAAACATGGTGCTGCTTTGTAGTTTGGTTGGTATCCATTCTTTCATAAGCCAGCTTTGGGGAGAGTGTCTAAATAGGCTTGTGACAATGGGAAATAGTGTAGTTTGTAGGACGGTGACAGTTCTTGCTGCTTTAAACAGGTACATTGGATAGAGATTGAATATATTTACCTGTTTTCCTGGGTTTCAAGTTTTTATTAAACAACAAAAAAATTAAGAAGGACATAATCTTGCCAGGTGGTTGTTCACAAGGTATTCTGAAGGACTGTCTTACTCCCTCTCTCAGAATGACCGAGGAGTCGGTCGTTCTGTCCCCTCATGTTTGGAATTGAAAAGGTCCATTGGCCAGTATGAGACAGCTGTAGTTTATCTCTATGCGTGTAGGTTAGAAGACTTTGAACATTTGTACTCTTACAAGACTTCTTTTCACTGTTTGTGGTGTGTTCTTGTGATACAAAACAATGCTGTATATTATAAATACATAAAAGCTGACACAGTTTAGGATAAACTGCAGTGAATTGATGTGGTGCTGTGTCACGCTTGGCTAAAAATGAATTTTAGGTAATTTTAAAAATTTTTTTTAAAGAATAAGAATGGCATGTACATGTTAGCATATGGTGTGCTCTACAGCTTGTATTTTGGATATTTTGCTTGATGCTATCCCATGGTGAAAACTAACATTCGTCTGTCAATGGAGTGTGACTTGTGAGTGTGTATGTGCCATTTCTTGCTATTCTGCGTAGTTTCTCTCATTGGAGCTGCTAATCTTCACGTAGCTCAAGTGAAGATTAGCAGCTGGGCTAATAATTCTGCTTTACCACTACAAAAAAGAACCTTTGGGCAGGGAAAAGTCCTCAGATAAAGTTGGCATAAAGCTAAGTATGCCTAGCAAAAAAAAAACCTCAGGAAACTTTTTTCCATCTTGAACTCTTGGGAAAAAAACAACAAAGAGAAAAACCCGCAGCTGCCCCAAACACCACAATGTCATCAATTGAAATATTTCACAATTTCAAATGATTTTATATTGTTTCAATATTCTTAAAATGAAATAGTGTTGTTTTTTTTTTAACCTTTTCAAAATTACAGGCTGTCAAGTGGAACTTATTTGATCTCCATTAAATGCTTTTGACTCTACGTGTTCTCAGTTTTGCCTTCCACCTGTCTAGTCTACTCTGTATTTCCTACTCCACATTGGTCCTCTCTGTTCCTTTTGTCTTGCTAAAAAGAAAATAGCTGAGGGAGATGTTTTGATAAATAGTTCTCCTCAGACAAATCACAGTGGCTTCTGACACTTTGAGGTCAAACGCTATTTCCTTCTGGTTTAGTAATCTCTAAAGGTTGTTAAAGTATAGGAACTGAGATTCTGAAAGGGAAAAAAAAATTCACATAAAAGTAAGTCATATGAGTGAGTGCTAGAGTAAGAATGTGTTGATCTAAATATGCTTCTCTACATAATCTGTATTTACTTCTTCTTAATATAGGATAATTCATTTGAGTTTGAAAAACGTAGAAATGAACCAGTGAAATACCAGAGAGAGTTGTGGAACAAGACTGGTGAGTCACTTTAGAAAAAAACAAAAGATGAACTATGGGGAGTGAACTTTTACTCTACATGAACATGTTTTCAGAAGACTTCTTACAGTATTGACACTTTGTAGCAGTTGTGTTTGAAATTACTGGAATCGTGACCAAATTCTTACGTGTGGAGGAGGTTTGAGTTGTGAACAGGTGTGGAGTTCCACTTGATTTTATTTTTTTTCAGAAACTGGTTAGAAAATGAGGTGTGGCATTCCTCTATTTTGAATTATCTTCAAAAAACCTCAGTGGTTCTCCAGCTTTTTAAGAGGCTCCCAGTGTAAGCCTTTTATACTGATGCAGTTGTTTCTTTGTTCCCACTCATTCCACTTCAATTTGTTTAATAAATCAATTGCTAAAAAAAATGGAAGAGTTACTTATGTCGTGAATGAATGCCACAAAGGAGAAGGTGGTAACTTGCATCTGATTTCAAGTGGAGTAAGAGTCTTTTGTAGTGGTGGCTAATTGTAGAAAATATGCGTAGGCACAGAAGTGGAAGAATAAATAGTTTTTAAATACAATTCATCATAGTTGGTACACAGAATATTCTGCTACCCTGCTCTTTGAAGAAGGAATAACTTCCTCTATATCGTATAAGAGTTGCCTCTGATATAGAGGTGTTATGGAGCACTGGTAGTGTCGCTCAGCAAAATAGCATGTACTTTCAACTGTAGGTATGTCAGCACATTTAAAACAACTTCTGCTTTATTTCAGTTGATGCAATGAAGAGAGTGGAGGAAATAAAGCAAAAACGCCAAGCTAGATTTATTATGAACAGGTGAGGAGAAGTATTTGTATTACGGGAGCTCTCGCAAATCTGTATTGGACAGTCAGTCTTTCCAGAGAAATGATGGTCAAAAGTTTTAAATGGTTATTTGCTTTGTACATACACAGTCATCCAAGCGATGGGGTAAAATAGCTCGAGTGGGCTCCGCTGTGCTACCAAACTACTACGCGTTATTGGCTGTCCAATGAAACGTAGCTTCTGGGCACTTGATGATAATAGTTACATTGCCTTGTTCGTAATACGGGGTCTTAGATTTAAACAAACTTCTGATAAGAGTTGACATAGTGCTGGCTTTTTTTCTGGTTTTGTATCCAGTATATGCTTGAATTGGTTTTCAAATACTTTTTGCCTTTATTTCCTCATAATCGTAGTTATTTACAGTTTACATACCTTAAAATGAAAACATACATCTCCTCTTTGAAGGTAATTAAATTTCATTTCCCCCCTCCCCAGATTAAAGAAGAGCAAAGAGTTGCAGAAGGCAGAAGACATCAAAGAAGTCAAACAGAATATCCACCTTCTTCGTGCTCCACATGCAGGTAAGAACTTGCTTTACCTGGTTTGCTTAGGTTAACTTGTGTATACAATTTTATGAAGAATATTGATTTTTTTTTTTGTATGACTAATTCTACAGATCAATAATCCTGTGCATTTTTCTTACAATTAATTTGTCTTATTTAATATGGAGAATAGCTCTTGCCACTAAATGTAAGCAGTATCTTTGTTCTGAATCAAACGTACCTTTTTATTTATCTAGTCCTGCATTCATCCTTTCTTTTCCTTATTTGGGTATTTTAAACTGCATTCAATACCTGGCACACTCTGAACTGCATATTTGTTAACCAATACCTTTATCTAAGTCTTCCCTTTGAATTGATTATTTGAACTCAACAGACTAGACCACTGATTGATATAAAATGCAGTAGTTAAACTCTGCTTTTTGAATGTGAGTAGGGTTTTTTGTAGTTCACGGTGTATAATGAAGCTTACATGAAAATACTGTTTCTTCAGTGTAAGCCTAGCATTTTTTTAAATATCATGGTAATTTTACAAATGTTCACCAAAATCTGTGCCTAGTTCAGATATAATAATGTATATTCTTTGTTAGTGAACTGAGTTTTTCAGTTGGAGAAACCCATTTCTCTAAAAAATTTTCTGGTTTCTAAACTATGACAAGTACTAGCTTGTGTTAGATGATGTTGATAAAAACGGATTGGAAAGATGATTTATTTTTTAAAATACAGTTAATGGAGTAGAGCAATGGAGAGAAGTTAAATACGCTTCCATTAGTTACTGTTTTATGAAAATTGCCAGTGATTTTGTCTCTGTGAATGTAGGTGTGGCATACTATTAGACGTTAACTAGAAATCTGTTCTATGTTTTTTCTTGCAGTTTGCATTAACTATAGTCTAAGATTGTATATATGTGAAACAAGGTTTTGTCAGGATATATTTAAACTTTGGTTTAATCTGTCCCTTGTTTTTTGAGGGAAGAAAAAGAAAAAAGATCTGAATTCAAAAGAATAAACCTGAGAGTTTATTTCTTTTGTTTGGCTTTGCTTGTGTTAAATGAATGATGCACAATAGCATGTAGTACATCTGGTTGTCAAACAGCAGCTACCTT
>NW_008824746.1:735232-756967 GCF_000699105.1 Pygoscelis adeliae | reverse complement strand
AATCCTGGATTATTTTTTTTTCTTCTTTTTGGTAGTATTATTGAGAGTTAACACTGCCATCCAACACAGCATTCAGGAGGGCTTAAATCTTTATATAAAAACTAATGTGTGAAGGCCGTTGATCTGTTAAAAGTAATGCATTTTTATAGTCCTTTGCAAGGTTCTGCTAGGTATTGCCAGCTATATCAAAGTTCATCATACTGGATGAAAACATATGTTTGACTGCATTTCAGATTTTGCATAAAAACAGCATCAGCTTTTCTGTTAAAACGATTCTTCAGTCGTTTTAGGTGGTGCTGGAGGTTAGCAATAAATACTTGTAAGCTTGATGGGTTTACTCCTAAACAACTCCTTAAGCAATATATTTAGGCTGTTTCACCTAGAATAGACACATATATTGTTCAAAGAAGAATAGTTATTTGGGTTTAGAGAGACATCTTGAATTTTTTTCTTTGCTTTGAAGGCACACCAAAACAGCTGGAGGACAAAATGGTGCAGAAGCTACAAGAGGATGTGGCTATGGAAGAAGACTCTTAAAATGCTTTTATTTTCTATTTATATCTCTTCAGCAGTTAACAGTTCCTTACTGCCTCACCTGACATCATTCAGAACTGTGCTTACAGTTGAAGAAAAATACATTTTAATGAATAGTGGTCATTTACAGTTTGAATGATTTTTGGTTTTATAAAAAAATAATATGGATACTGGTTTGGGCAGTACTTACAATTATGTAATTTGAGAAAACCTTGTCAGCAGCATGGAGAATAAGGCATATTGTTTGAGATACTATGTGCTCCTTGGAAAGTTACACTTGCTGTCTGGGTAACTTTCCCCTGATAATTCAAGGAATAAAACGTGTCGGCCCTGAGCTTTTCTTATTTTGTCTGTTGTTCTTTCGTAGTGGTAAAAGCAGATAAAAATCTACGTTAATGGTTACAAGGTGGGGCAGGATGGATTATTTTTCATCAGTCCAGCACAGTCCAGACTTCTTTTCACTCTCGTCATGGGGAAAATTTTTCAGTTTGTTATGGATGCATATATTATTTGTTTTATCTCCTTTTTAAGTCGACTTCCCCAGGATTACATTGCAGTTGACAAGCCTGGCAAAGCTAACATTGACGTAGGACTTACTGCTCTTTGGAAAATAGTAATGGTGATAGCATCCAGTCTGAAGTTGGACCTGCCATCCTCCTGACCTACCGAAATTAAAATCTGACATGTCATCAGGCTGACTGAGATGCTCAATAAATCACACTTTTGACTATTTTTACCTAACACTCAAGATAATTTTGATAGAAAAGATGATGTTAAAGTGTAGGTATTTTGCATATTGTGGTGGTATTTATTCAGTGTGTCAGCAGTACTGAGATAAACACTCCGCTTCTTTAAACTGTCAGCAGTTTATCTACAACAGTGTGATCAGAGAAGCCTTTCAAAGGCATTTAAAATCGTATTTACTTTCTTGTCAGTGCTAGTTATCCTGAAAAATAGTAATTTGTGGTTCTATTCCAAACTTGAATATGTGCTACATCAAGCACTGGAAAACTTCCTCATGCCTACCACCTACGTGTGTATCGTGTAGTTCAGAAAAGAGTCATATTTGAACATATGAAAAGGGGCAATGGGGAGTGTGTGAAATAAACAGGCATGGTGCTCAGTTTTTCATCTCGATTTATGAATTATGTTTAGATATTTAGAAAACTGATTTATTTTAGTGAGATAAAAATAACTGAATTCTAGTAACAAAAATGTGTAATTCCTTCATATTTTCATGAAATTAAAGTTTTGCTATAATTTAAAATTTGCTGATAAGGTGATAGCTGATAAGTATTGTAGATGTACAATATTAGTATTTCCCCTGTAAACTGTAATATAAATAACATCTCAAAAGCATATGGTAAGTTGGCCAGAAAACATATGTCAATGGGGTGAAATGGCGAAGATGCGACGGTATCATCCTTGGACATAGTGAAGGGAGACCTTCACAGACTGTTAATTAGTATGGTTATCTGTGACTGTACAAGTTAACTCAATATTTCAGGTTGAGAAATGTGTTTTTTGCATGGCCTGTTTTACCATAGTATTTGATGTCCTTAATCCTTGAAGTGGGATACTTTATCTAAAAATCTCAATACAGATTTTTTTTTTCTACTGAGTTTTAAAGATCTGATGTTCAGTGAGTGCCAAGTTTTAATTTTCTCCAAAAATAGTAAAGTAAATCTGCAAAGCAGAGAAAGGTGATGAATCCCATTCGATGTATATAAATACTACCTAACAATCTTTTACTATATGAGGTTTTTTAGCATTAAATAATTTGTATACATAATATCTGTAGTTTTTCTGTCCACATATCTTTAAATGAACTGCAATACTTGTTTGTGTGCACTATAAAAGTGTCTGTATGGGATTGTTAACCCTTTCCTGTGAAGGTCTGTAAGTGAAGTAGTGCAGCAGCTGAGAAGAGCCATTCAGGGAGTACACTACAACCATAAATCGTAAACATCCAGCCAGTTGTATGAGTTGCTTAACCTGTGTACCTCGTTACAGCCCGTGTCATAATACTATAACTGCAAGCAAGGGCTTTGAGAGTTAGTACTGAAATTGTCCATCATCGTGCCAGTGGGCTATTTCCCTGACAAGCAGAGACTTGGAGCCTGCTGCGTACACCTTGTGAGTATGTAGGAGGTAGTCAAGTTTAAAAATCTGTCGTGAGTAACATGCTTACAGCACCTGTTCTGAAGATGCCCTTGTGATTATTTTTTTTTTTTTTTTTAATTTAATTGCTATGGTGTCCTGTTCTTTTGTCTGTGTCAGCTGGAGCAGGGTGCTGCTGAGACAGCACATGGTGGGGGGGGAACAACTGCAGCCGAAGAACATGGGGCTGGTGATCCTCTGTCCTGCACATCCCTGCATAAACCACTGCATGCAGAGACCTTCCCGAGGAGCTGCTGAGCTGCGGAGGAGTGGTGGTTTTTCTTTTTCTTTCTTTTAGGGGGCTGGCTGTCAAACCACATTTCTAACAGGAATTGTTCTTATTCAAAGACATTTTGGTGAAGAGCTGTTATTTTCTTTGCTTGCTTAGGATGAAAATTTTCAACTAAGTCAAAGCTGACTGAAAATTCCTTTAGATTTTGGATTTTTGTCTACAAGACTTGGAGAGAAAATGTCCAACTGAGCAGTATTCTGGTGGTCACGGAGAAATACTGCCAAATATTGGAAAGTAAATGCATTCCTCTTTCCACTGGAACAGCTCTAGCTCAGACACTGGCTTGCGGAGGAGTGCAGTGACGTGCAAACGGGAAGCCCTCGTCCGCCTCCTGCCTGTGGGGCTGAGCAGTGCCCGATCCTTTGGGGAGGCAGGACCTGCCATGAGTTCCCCCAAGAGCAAGTTGGAGAGACGGTATTTTATGAGCAGCACATCGTTATTCATTAGAGATCTCTGTTTTAGTGTCATATGTCTGAATCACTGATCCTGTCTGTGTTGAGATCTAGTAGGAGCAGAGCACAAGGTGCTGTGAGTACAGCCTGTAACAAGACAGATGATGATGATGTGTCCATTTGATTCAATATTTAATCAGAAAAATTATTTATGAATAACTGATAGTGCTTAATTCCAGTATTCCAGTAATTTGATCAGAACAAATGTGATACTCTATTTTTAAGAAATGCTTTTTAGTTTCAGTTGCCGTCATCTTTTCTTACAAAACAAAAACAGATGTATGTTTTTTTTACAGCCTGACTGTGCAAAAGGTGGAAATGTGGATTTTAATAGTGGTTTATGAAGTGACTTTTTCTCATATTTCCCCTTATCCTTTTTAATCCATCACTTTAATGATTTCAAGTTAAATGCTGGCTTTGTTTTCAGGAGGAGGTTAACCTCGTGCTAACACATTTTGGCTGCCACCTCACCTCCCTGTGCTGCAGAGCCCTGAGCAGGCCTGCGGCCCCTGCGGGGTTCACAGCACTGCCCTGAGACCCCAGAGATGCCTTTTAGATCTTTTATCAAGTTTTGTTCTTTTTCGGTGTGTCCGAAACCCCACTGCTCAGGGGTGCTGTGTGGGGAACCATTTCTGTCATGCCTGGGAAGCCTGTGGCCTACGCTCAAAGACGCCATCTTAGAAATGACATTTGCGTAAGGTTTTGTGGGATGCTAAGTTAGGAGGGAGGGAAAGAAGTATTTATTTCTGCGTATTGAGCTGTGAATCAAACACGCATCTATTGCCAAAGGTGGAGGAGCAGCGATGTGGTGGCAGCACCAAGTGAGGCGCTGGGCAGGCGCTGGGTGGGGCGGGGCCCATTCCTGAGGTAAAAAAGCCCCCAAGGCTGCCCCAAAACAGCCACTGTGCCCCACAGAGAGCTCAGGTGTCCTCTGCGGGCCTGCGCTTCTGCTGAGGTCTTTTCCATGTTTTCATATGAAGTAAGACCTGGAGATACTTCTTTTTGCCTTTGGTCATGGGTTGGTTTTGCAATCCATCGCTTGTTGCTTCGGATGTCTGTGGAGTCTCTTGTTTTCTTGTGAAATTTTGATCCTGAGAAGAATGACTGAAAAAATGAAGTGGTGGGTGATGGTGGGCTTCTTTGGTTTGTTTTTCTGTTTTGGTTTTAAGGAAAACAAAAACATTCTCAGGCTTCCCTTTCAGTCTTTCCTTTGCAAGTGCTGACAAGTACAGTGTGGAAAAAGTGAAAATTACTGCTTTCTGTATAATTGAATTGTGCTGAACTGGAACAGATTTTCTTCACAGGAAATTGGGCCTTCCCATATTTTTGAAAGATCTGACTTTTTTGTACTTGACAAGAGAAAAATCTTTGAGATTATGTGGATAACGGTAATTTTGCAAACTAGCTGAGAAACAAAAGGTGTTAGATACAGTAAACACATTTTGGAAATAAGATTTTTTTTTTCTTGTAACTATACTGTAAAAGCTTACAGCTTAAAGCTTTGTTCAACCTTTTTTTATGACCTCCTAAATATTAGATTTGGTTGGATGCCTTTTAAATATGGAAAGGCAGTTCCTGAGAGAAGCTTGATGGTGCCTGGAAACTTTTAGTTTGCAGGAAAATGTTGGCATGTGTTGTAATTTATGTAGCTAACTGACTTGAGATGTTCTTAGTCTTAGAGTAACAGCGCAATGGAGCCCAGAACACATACGAGATCTGTCCTTTTGCGACACAAAGAAACATAAATCAGTTCAATATGTTGACATGGTCATATGTGTCAATGGCTGGAAAAGCAATATAGACAGCTGCTAATAGGTCCAAAGGCTTATGTCCCAGGAGATGGTATTTCAACCTCCAGGCTGTTCCAATTCCTCAATTACTGTTCTGGCCTCAAAAATTCAATCTCCTTCACAGGCCTAACTTATTTATGGGTTGCACTGAACTGTAACCAGGGAGAGCAAAAAGCTGAAATAAATCAACCACTGATAAAATTGTTTAAGTCGTCTTCTTGTCTGTCTATTTTTAGATTTCAATTTAAAATGGCCTTAAGCAGAGAAATGCCTAGGATTTTTTTTTTTTTTAATTTGGTATCAGTAATAATTAGTCTTTGGTGGTGTTTGCTAAATACAAGGAAGTTTTTTTCCTAGTTGTGACCTAATTGAGCTGATTATAGCCATAGTGTTTTGAACAAGCGGCATTACTTGAGACCAGGTAGGAACAGAGGGAGGAAATAAGGTTTTGTGGGGATAGCTGAGTTGGAAGACGTTCTTTGCTGGTTTTGGTTGTTTGGTTTTAGTTTGGTTTTTTTCCCCCACTTAGGTTTTTCATATTATATTTAGTTTGGTAAAGTCACTCTTGTTTCTTAAACTGCTTGTTGCTTCACCTTTAAAAAGGACTCAGAGAACATTTTATCTGGCAGTAAAGGTATGTACTGAGTAAAGGGGTATATCAGCTCTAGCTCTACAAGGGGCATGATTTATTAGTGACATTGTTTCCGTACAGGGAACTGACTCCAGAATGGAAACAGATGTGTTAGTTAAAAGGCAATAATATTGTGCATCCACAACTTACCACCTGGAATCAAGGCAGGGGTCTCTGTGTAATTGAAAAGAAATTCTTGTTTACCATTCTATAAGCTGTTTTCTGTAAAGCTCCACTGTGCACTAAACTTGCTGATTAAGAGAGTTGCATGGGTAATCCACTTTGACTGAAGTGATTCCTGAGTGGAGAATTTGAGAGGTTTCTTAGTACCTGACAAAATAAAAACCTGTCAGAAATTCTCTCTTGTGTTGAAGCTAGCATTGGTTACAGTATCTCTGTTTATGCAAGATGTTGCCAAAGGTAATGTTTTCAGTCTTTTAGCCTCACCGGGGAAATTGACTCCAAAAAGCAGTACTGGGTAAGGTGAGTAGTGGAAAGACCAAACGGTTTTCTCTCATACGACAACCATTGCCTGCCATTCCCAGCAGTGAGCAAGTTCAGATTGCTCTTCAAATCCCCATGTACTCAGGCTTTACATGCTTCCTGACACAAAACTCAGGGACAGAGTAATACAGGCCATACAGGTTTAGCTGGATTCATAAGGGTGGCAGACCTGAACCCAGCAGCCTTCAGACGCGTCTGTGAAGACAGCTTTTTCTTCTAACAAGCCTAACAAACTGGTGGTGGGTTTGGGAGTCAGAAAGAACCAGCCAGGCTGGCCCCCTGGGCTGCTCCTGCCTTCTCTGTTTGGTTAGTTGTGCTTGGGTACAGATGGAAAGTTGTTCAAGGTTAATTTGATTAGCTGTACCCAGCTTATGAATAATCTCTGGGGAAAATCTTTCTTTGAAATAGGAGATACAGATATCATAATGTGATCCTAATTCATGTGTGATGTTTAGAAAGAAATAGTATTTATCCTTGAGCTAGGAATAAATTTAGAATGACCTATGCACAAAGCACGCTCTAATCCAGATTTCTTTAGGGCATGGCCTCGCTACTGCTTGGGATGCCACATATAGAGGGATCCCCAGGATATCTGGGCAGTACTGTGTTGCTGCATTTAAAGAACTCGTGCTTTTTCTCCATAGATGTCTACCTCCATGTCTGGTGTTGATTTGGAAGGAGGTTGTGTGCCAGATTTTGTCATGGGCGCTGTCAGAAAGCTGTGATACAAAGGTGACAGGAAGCATTCTTCACCTTTCACAGCTGATGTAGATTCATTTGTTCCGAAGGGGAAGGAGGTGGCTCTCTGAAAATTGCTTTTACTGTCTGTTGAAGGCTTTCTACAGCAGATATATAGAATTCAGGTTCTGCTTAAAAACATACAGCTGTGAACACAGGAGGTATTCTTAGGTCAAACTAAAGGTGCTTGAGCAAGGTAAAAACCTGTAGGCCTCTAATAACAAATTTATCCACTTCCTCTGTTGATAGGAAAATAGTGGCTGCAGGCAGCAATATTGCAAGCTTTTCCAGTGATTGTTGTGGTCTGCACTTCACTCAGTTCAATTTATTTACTTACTGTATCATATGTAATGATCTACATGAACCTGGTCATATGAGGAACATCTAAACCGTATTCTCCCTATTTTCTAAGGATATGCCAACTTTTGCTGAACTACTTCTCCCAGACTGTGTAGGTTTTTTGGCAGTCACTTAGATCTGCCTTAATTACATGAGTTTCATCTATTTGTCCAAAATTTGTTAATAGTTTTTCACTTTTCATGACAATCATGTTGAGTCCAATTTTGGAAATCTTTAAAGCCTTTAGACTGAAAATAGAGGAACTTTCATGCTGGTTCATATCTGAAGTCCATTTAACCTAGTACTACCAGTGGTGGCCAGTATGATAGATCCTTTCAGAGAAGTATAACAAAGCATCCATCTGAGTGACCTTTTCCATGGTTTATCTTCGCAAATTCAAACAGTAATTTAGGGATTTCTTGGGAAATTGCTGGTGAACCAGTATTCTGTGCCTGTATCTAACCTAATTTTGAACTCTATACTTTCATTTCTCAAATGTAATGTGGTGATAAATACTCCTGTTTAATTGCTCATAGTGAGGAAGAACTTATCTGTGATTTGGGTTTGATAGCATTGGATTTTCTGTAGTTCTGGTATTGCAAGAAGCTGAATAATCATTCTCGTCACCCTCTTCGCAGGCTTTGCAGTGTTGTGGACCTCCAGTTACCTATTTTCTAAACCAAAGGGTCCTAATCTGTTGTCTTGTTCTGTAGGAAGGCATACTTCTCTGAGCATCTTTGTTGCTCTTTCTTACATCTACTCTTGTCTGGTTTGGGATGGAATGATGAGAAATTCTTGCAGTATTCAAGTTATGGATGTGCCTTGGATGTCTACACTGTTTCCCCTTTGTTCTTTGTTTCTTTTGTAACTAACTGTCTTTTCAACCAACACTCCTAGCTTTTCCCTGCATGTTTTGCAGAAAGAGAATAACTTTCACTGTTCACATTTCTTTTGATTTAGAATTTGCCAGGTCATTCACTATATTTTCTCTTTCTAAATCTTCAGTGAACAGACAAGTCCGTGGCTACCTGAAGGCATCAGACATCATGGTTAGGATTTTGCTTTTAAGAGAAGTGAGATAGACAACATTATAAAAAAATAAACACACACACAAAAAAGAACTGCAAAGGGATTAAATTCTGTCAAAACAGATCTCAACAGAAGGGCATCTGCTGCTCAGAACAAACCAAGAATATCACCTTGAATGCTCTTCGTGAGAACTGTGACTTTGAAGTGTGTGATGCTGTTGTCTTAAATGCTTGAACATAGTTGATCATAGATGCAAGGGAGTGTTCACTGGCATGGAGTTTTATGAATAATTTACCTTTTTAGAAGTAAATTCTGACATCCTAAATCCAGTATGCTGTTTCCCTTCCCAGACATTACATGCAATAGCTGTGTGGTGAGTAGACAGCTACAAGTCAGCAGACCTGAATTTTATTCCTGGCTGTGCTTTCCTCAGTATTTTTATTCAAGTTGCTCAGCTTTTGTGAGTCCTGTCTAAAATGGTCTACCTGATCCCAAGGAGTACATTCCCTCTCTTCCAACTTTTCCATGCATAGCAAGGGACTGAACCCCAGCAATTAATTTTATCTTAGAAGCCTACAGGACATTTTTTTATGTCATTTCAGTCTTACTTTCCCAGCTCTGAAACAAACAGAGTTCCTTTCATTCATCCTTTCTGTCTTTTTTTTTTTTTTTGATAGGTTTGTGTCACCGACTGGGGCCTCTAGGGCCAGGTTCAGTCATGAGACAGTTTTACTGGTTGCTAGGGAAGTCAGATGGGACTGTTAATGTGTGTGCCTGATACAAATCAGTATAATACAAATCAGACACAGTGCCATTCAGTAATGGCTCTGTTGGTCTGACCCCAAACACCTGACTGGGAATAAAGAAGCTCCCATGCAAACAAGAAATTGACTGTTGTTTTACTGGGAGAACGCCTACGGCATGGGACATCTTTCTTACTTCTGCTTCTTCTGCTGAAGTTAAATAATTGGAAATTCTAGTAGTTCTTATATCTAGTAACACTTTGTATTCGATATGATTTTTTCCCTTAAGCCACATTTCAGAAACTCTCTCTGCTTATGTAATTTGGAAATCCTAATAGACCAGCGTAAGTCTAGTATGCAACCAAATTTAGCACTGAAATCTCTATATTTATTATCACTAGGGAGACAGGACAAAAGAGCTGAAATATTCCTTAACTATTCACTGAGGATATAGTCACATCTATTTTGTGATTCCAAGGTTGCAGATTTTATGATTTATAGCATGAAATGTAATCCAGTATTTTAAAATGTAATTTAAAACTTTTTTTCCTTAGCCCTCAAGCTTATGAAGAATGTGTCTCAGCCAAGTATGAATGCCTTAAAGAAGTGATGTCTTATTCAGTCTGCAGACAAGCAAAACAGATAAAAAGTGAGACAGATTTCCACTATTCTAAATCCAGTTTTAATTCTGAAACTTGGGTTAATCAAAATCAAAACTGGCAACTCTTCAGCTTGTTGATCACAGCAGCATTTGATTTCATCTCACTGTCCAAAAATCATTCTTACTACCTGACAACCCTGAAGGTTTTTAAGCTGAAGTTGTTGATGATGATCAAAATCCTTCTGGCATATTGAAAATTCAGAGAAAGGCAAGTTCAGCATTCAAATAAAGAATATGTGGGTTGATATACTAACTATATAGTGTATTTTCATAGGTAGTTCTTAAAATTCCTCATTTTCTCTTTAAAACAAAACAAAGAAGGCCCCGTTAATTGGTGTCAGAAAACAGTGGAAAATTACGAGGGAGAATAAAGCCCTTGGCTGAAATCAGATTTGTATGGCCTGTGTTTTAGAAACTTGATCTGCTTGAGCCATTGCAGCCTGAAGGAAACAAGTCTCTTTCTTGAAAACTTGATGATGGGATCCAAGATAATCAGTAACCTAGGGCATACTCCTAAGGATGCAGAAAAGGCAGTCAGAAAAATTTAACTTTCTTGGACGATAAAAACTTGAAATGAGTCTCAACATCCAGTCGTTAGCATTCAAAGCCCTATCCAGTCACAGAAATGTCTTTTTGCTCTTCTTTCCTCAGCGCTATATTTATTAGATGGTAAGAATTTGATACAGAAGCCAGAACCTGAAGAAGGTGTTCATTGTATTGTGATTCGTCTGCCTGGCAGAAGATATTGATTTGGCAGTCCCCAGACTGATCTTGTGAAGTATTCCTGAGGGAAGGAGATTTCTTTCCAGAACTGTCCTCCTTTGGTGTGACCATCTGTCTCTATACAGGCATTTGGGCAAAAATATAAATTACAAACAGGAAATTGCCCTGTTGCCAGATTAGCTGCAGAATATGCACTGACGGTCTACTCGCTCATGAGGATTTAGTGCCAGGGTTCTTTGCTAGGGATAAAACACTATATCATATTTTCCTTTCCTGTTGGTGTTGGATTATAAACTAAATCCTGCTTGTTTTACTTTCAGAAGTAGTCCCAAAGGATTTTGGTGGGATCAATTACATATGAATAGCAAGCAGGATTTGGCATTCTGTGTACTTTGAAAATGAAATAGAGGTAAACACTATCAAAAGCTTGAACTTACTGATGCTCTTTCAGGTTGTCTGAATCTTTTCTGCTGAATACTTATTTAAAGATGCTTATGTAACTTCAGAAAAATCACTTAAAAGTTCTGAAAGGGAAAAGGAAGAAACCTCTGTGTGTGTGTAGGATCTCAATTCAGCAAAGACTTGAAGTAACTACTCAAGTCCCTCTTCCTTCCTGAAGTTAGGCACATATTTAGGTGCTTTGTTGAATTTGGGAGTTAACAAGGAACTCCTTTTTTTTTCATCAGATGCACATTTATTTTTTGCTGTAGTTTTTCCTCTGTAATATTCTAAGGCTTCTGCTGGGGAGAGGATACGAAACACCTTTATGATACGTTGGGGATAATGCCCTGAAAAAGCTTTTGTTCTATGGATTTAGACTTTGCAGAACAGATTTTAATTCTGGAGATAGCGTGGGTGGATGTAGGGATGAAGAGCTCCAAAAAGTAAAAGTCAATACCTGATGAACTTGAGACAGTTATAGCATCAACTGTCCCAGATCTTATGTGATGCGGGAGTGGAAGAAGTTCTGTCAAAACAGACCTAAACCTTTTTTTTTCTTTTTTTTTCCCCTCTAATCTTTTGTAATCCATTTTTATGGCTTTTCAGTGAGGTTATTTCACCTACCTCAGTCTTCGACCTTTTTGAGGTTGCCAATTTGTAATTAAGGATTGATTTTTGAATGCTGTGCGGAATCCATTTCAATGACTTGTTCTCCTGCAGTTTAACTGAGTTTACAGTACTCTAGAAGGATCCTTTGAGGAAGGTTGGCTTTCCTGGGGAGGGAATGGAGAGAATCTGGGTGTCCAAGTGCCGCGGGAGCACAGAGCACGTGGGCAGGGAGATCAGGGAACATATAATGTAACTTACCCAAATCCTTCAGAGTGCATGGACCTAAGGTGAGAGCCAGAGTGGCCTGGTTAATCCCAGTACCTCAGGGACACCATCAGTTTTCAGAAACTAATTTTAAGATCCTGAAGATCAGTAGTAATCTTGTGTGGAATCAGTGGGCTTGTGTGGAGGCTGAGCCATGGAGAGGGGAGGAAGCACTATTTGATACCTTGAGCACTAGAGCTGCAGGGTTTCTGTGCCATGGGGTTCCTTGCTGCTGTTATTTTTCTATCTGTAAAATTAAAGCTAAATATTTTGCAAGGATAACATCCAGTCTACCTTGGAGGTGTTGTGCCTTGGGCTAGAAAGAAGCAAACTGGATCTGAGGGCATCCCTGATTCAAGGGAGACTGACTACAGCAGCTTTTGTGCAGGCTGTGTAACAGCTAGAGCAACAGCTTTCAATAAATAAGAAGTTTCTCTTGTACTTTCTTGCTGCCCTGCAGCTGTTTGCTCCAGCCATCACCATCATCCTTCAGAGCTTCCCCCGCAGCTCCCTCCATACCTGTCCTCTGTCTCCTTGTATGGCAGTGTCTGATCCTTTCTTAGTCCATAGGTGCTATTATGATAAATGTGTCTTGGGAAATAGTAACACACGAGCAATACTTCAGCTGCATTTTGAAAGCTCCATATAAAAAGTGTTCAAGTGAAACCCAAGTCCATGATTCCTGACCTGAATTTTTTGTTCCAAGGAGCATATTAACTTCCTGAATTAACTAAAATGACCTAAAATGGCATGATGTGGCTTTCCCTTGGGGCAAGGACACGGTGCTCTACTTGTCTGTATCTGTACATTTGCCATCTTACTCAGTTACCTCACATAGGAGCAGCCCAGAAGTCTTTACGGGGCATAGGTAATAAATCCTACATGATAACTTTCGTATTGTTGTTGCATGATCGGGGTGATTTAATCCCACTCTCAGATGGTGACAGCAGCAGAAAACACTAGGCCCCGAGAACTAGATGTGAAATAATTGCTGTGGTGCTCTTTGCCTTTAATTCCAGACAGAGGGGAGACCTGATACATGGTTTAAGTGCTGAAATATGTAATGCATTTTTAGTGTTTTTATGGGAATCTTTCACATTGTGTTTAGGTACTTGCCCATCATGTGGTATACTGGTTGTTTATCAAAAAGCTCAAGAACCAAAGGCATAATTTCATGTAGGTTGGTATGAAGGAGGCACAGTGTTTGTGAGATGCTGGTATTTTAAACACTTTTGACTAAAAGTTAACAAACTCATGAACAACAGAAGAAATTCTTGACATTGTTTTTCACATCCATTTTTGAGCAATTCTTTTGAGTTATCCTGATTTGATCTCAGATGTTCCCTAGTCTCTTTGTTTCAGCCTGTCTTCTCTGAATATTGATAGTGATAGATGAAAACAGAAGATCCAATTACTTAATCTTTTTACACATGCTTTTACTTTTAGAAAAGCAGCAAGGTGCAAAATCAGAGCATGTTTAAGACAGTTTCAGTCCTCATTTTTAGTTGTGGTACATTACCTTTATAAGAAACAGCTGATGGTATGTACAGCATAACTACTTGGATGAAATACATGTACTACATCTTTTAGTTCTCAGTGCCTGGGTGTTTAGTATGAAGAGGCATTTTATTGGTTAATATTGCTTTGCAGCATCATTAGTAGGGAAATGGGAAACATATGAAGAGGTTCTACAGTTACTGCAACATACCAGAGAAGCAAACTTGTTATTTTTATCCTTCAAGAAATTACACCCACTCCCTACTGTATGAGAGATGCATTTAATTTATTTTTTCATCTGTCTTATTGATCCCACAGTTGTCAGGCTTTTCATTTTGTTTGTTACCAAATCTGCACCATTCTGATCTTGTGGCATCACATTTAGATTTTGAACTGTGTCATTGTCTTGCCATCTGTTGAAGCCCTATGTCTGCTGAGCATTATTGTGAGAGAGCTGCCAATTGCTAGCCAACTCAGAGAAGGTAACAGATTTTTAATTATGCAGACAGGATGGGAGTGGTGGGGGACTGAACAGTGAGTGATTATTGCTCGGACAGTGGTTGTGTCTCCCAAACAGCCTGCTAACAGCATGCAGTCTACCAGAAGTGGCTAATGTTGTGCATGCGTAACTGCTCTTTGAGGATAAGCTGAGGGAAGTGGACTTCCTGGGGTGGGCTGTGATTGATGGGTGCCCAGCAGTGTGAGAAAAGTGGGCACAGAATTAACTTAATCACAAGTCTGGTAGCTGGAAGAAGCTGAAAGCTCCCTGTAGTCTGCCTTCTGACCTAGTGTGTGCTGAACCTATAGCTTCTTGCTTTGATAAATGAGAAGGCCTGTATAAATAATTGCTTCCTCTATTTTCCATTGATTAGTATTCAGGATAGGCCACTTTGGAACTGAAAATGAAGAGATTAGGTGTACGAAACCTCTGCCTGTTGGATGCATACAATCTTCAGACCATTTTGCACCAACAGGTTCCCGAGTGCTCACTCAGCCAGTCTCCACATGTGGATCTGCATTTCATCAAAGGAGACAGGAGGGAAGAGGCCCCAGCAGCTCAAAGCAGGTCTGCTGTCTGGTTGGGATAAAAATCCCATAAGCTTTAACAGGAACTTGTTCTGCTTTATTCTCCTTTCCATGCCTTTATGAGTCTACTTGGAAAGAAAAAGGGATTAAGAACATCTATGGCAGCACTAAACTGAACATCAAAGAGCAGAGCCTGTTTGCAGGAGTTGTGACTGTATAATTAAAGGCTAGTCTGGAAGTGGACTATGGGGGACTTACTGTTCCCTTAGAATTACTGTGGGCAAACTGGGCGTAGAATGAATTTATTTAGGATATAAGAAGGATTGCCTGCAAGCTGTTGTGCTGGGTCTGGGTCCTCTGAGAGCGCTGCTAATGCTGCCTGTTGTCAGGACCCTAGGACTGGGACAGGACTGGGGGCCTTAAATTGCAGGAAGGCGATACATCCCCACCACCACACACTGGGGTTGGGGAAGAAGGATTGCTCTGCTTTTGAAGTATGACTATTACTCAGTTGGGGCTGACATTACAGCAAGAGATTAGATTTATGGGCTGGAGCCTTTCACAAGTCCTAAACTGTCCCGGCTAGTGTTTTTCATTTCAGCCCTGGTTCCTCTAACTGGAGTGTTTTTAATCAGGGGTTTCTTTTCATAAAGAACTTGCACTTGTACCCTGACATCATGGAAGAAATTTAAAAAATGGCAAGAAAGTCTGAGTTTGTGTTTTCCTTTCATCTCAGTTCTGCCCTTCTGCCACCTCTGGTACTGACTGAAGCTGTGAATTCAGTTTCTCCTGGGCTGCGGGATGGCTGCAGGTGTTCTCTGCATGCCTGGTGGGTGCTGCCTGCCCTGGGCCTCCCCCAAAGAGGAGGGAGAAGCCTGGTTTCTCACACACTGAGACAGCTGCTGGCGGTGTGGGGATAGGCCCTGGTCCCAAAGCATGATCAATGCCCTGCATTTGTCAGTGCAACCCGTAAAGGGCTCGTATGCTGCCCACGTGTTGGCTTCTGCGTTGTGGGGCTTCCTGCTCAATGGCAGTTCCTGTGTGTACACCCAATGCAAAACACTTCATCCTGGAGGTTTTTACCAAGAATGCTGTTGACTCGCTGATTAATCGAATGACTGGTTAAAGTAAGGGAAATAGAAGGTACGCTATTGACTTGATTTCCCCTCTACTGTGCGCTTCATTAGACTACACTAATCTGTGTTATGACTTCTGAGATTGTCTCTTCTGTTGCTGTAAATATACAGTCAATGAAACAAAAACCTTATAGAAATTTAATTTGCTGAGTCATCAGATCTCTAATCTTACTTGATTACAGCCCTGTTGTCAGAGCCAGGCTTCATGTGCTTCAAATTCCCAGATCATTACTGAATTGTTTAGTGTGTAGCTGAGAGCATCTTTGCAATGTTACTGAGATAGGAATTTACTTGCTAATTCTCAGTGAAAGCACCGCTCTTGGCTGATCCAAGGGTAGATGTTGAAGAAATTTCAATAAAATTGGGGGGTTTGATTGTTTTGGGGCTTTTTTTGGTTTTCAATGCAGGACAAATTTATTTTCAGCACGGTACCAGTTGGAAAGGCATTGCAAATGCAAGCTTCTGAGTCAGCAAAGAGCCATCCAGGTTAGGGATTAGAATGAATGGTACAAATTGTTTTGACAAAAACAAATGAATCTATAAATGTACCCATTTAAGCTAATAAATCTTTTAATAAATATTCATGGCATGTCCTGGTGTGATGCTAGCAAATTCCTTTGTTGTTGAAAAAATAGGGGAGAATTTGTATAGCTGCTAGTGATGCAGAGTATAAACAATTTAGGTTAAATGAGGGTGGGGGAGGAGAATTTAAGGGTGTCTTGAAATAATTTGTAATTCTGATGAATTCTGACTTGTAGCCAAAGTTAGTGGTGTACTTCCAGAAGTGGGGAAGTATACATTTCATGGGGTAATATGTCAGTTATCATTGACAGTCTTGTCTGTACTTTCATCTGTGTTGCTAATGTGAATAAGTTTCAAATCAGCTGTCTTCAAGAGATTTCACTCTCTTGTACAGTGGCCTGTACAAGATGATACTAGGGCTTAGACATTTGCGTCTTTATAACTAATTAGAACCTTCTCAGTGTGGGCTCTGGTGGACAATAAAATCAATTATCTCTTAAGTTCCCCAGGCCAATACTGAGGGAAGGCTGTGTGCAAAGCAGAAAATGGTGCTTGTTAGTATTTGCTGACTAAAACCTGTAATGAATGTAACTTGGTTATTTTAATGTATTACTGTTATGTTCCTTGTATATGAAAGGCCAGCATATGGTGAATGTTTTTTTGCCAGGAATATCTGATTTAAAAATTGAAGAAAAATATTCAATCCTCTCCCTAGATATATATCCAGTGTTAATATTACCGGCACAGCATACTCATCCAAGCCATGAACATATTAATGATATGCTTTTATATATCACTAAAACTTGCTTATGTTTGTGAGTATGCTCCCTATGAACCTCACTAATTCTTGCTATGTAATCTTCAGCTTTGTATCCCAAGCTTCAAGAATACACACAGAATTACAGCTTTCAGCTCATGTTGGTGCATTGTTAAATCACAACTGGTGGTGAGTTGCTACAAAAGCAGATCATCCACTTACATAAAATGGTTGCTCCCTGGAAGATCAGATGCCTCTGTTCATCAGGTGTGTGTGTGTACAGCTACTGGGCTGGCCTCTCAGGGCCATCCCAGTGCAGGGGCCAGCCCCAGCAGGGTGTGCCCTGGGGGGGTTGCTTTTACCTGCCCTCCTACCTTGGTGCCTGGTAGGTTTGCTCACTACCAAGCTCTTCAGAGCCACCTTCAGATGTTAAAATGATGAAGTGCAAAGTTTACCAAAGGGATAGGCAAACAAAGCAAATGTGGCAGAAGGGGCATTGATGGATGGTGCTGGTGGATGGGGAGAAATGATGCATTTCTTTTGGCTGACGCAGCAGGGACAACTTGGATGGAAGTCATGGACACTGAAAGTAATGAGGAGATTTTTTTTTGGTTAGGGATCCTCTATATCCCTGTGACAGTGACAGAAAGAAGATCAAGAAATCTTTATAATTAAGAGGAGCTTGTAGGAGAAGAAAAATACAGTTTGTATAGAATTTTAATTATAATTAGTCAAGGGGAATAACAACCTTTAAGAAATAAACTTAAGATGCGAACACATTTCTAGAGCTAAGCCAGGATTAATTTCTTTTTTTTTAACAACATCTTTTTAATTTGTTGAACAGCCAAAAGCCATTTTGGAGCAACTCCAAGGAAATAAACCTTGTACAATAAAAAAGGTAGAGGTTACAAAACATCAGCATTCTAGTGACTGCAAAAATATTATTAGTATTGAATCATTTGACAGTGTAATAAAGGAGTTTTTAAAAAAAATTTCTGAACATATGCTCTCTCATGGCTCACAATCTGAATTTTAAAGTTGAAATATTTAATACACAGTTGTAGAGATAATGACTATGCTTGTCCTTATTAAGGTCCTTATTTGGAAAAATAAGAGTGGATAATAAGTGTAAGTGGGTATCTAGACAGCAGGGTCAGTAATAAGAGTAACAGTAGCCATCTGGTAATGACTGGGAGCTATACTTGCAGAAGGAGAAATTAAACAGAGAAGCAATGGCTTCTAATTACACAGCTAAAAAAAGCCCTGCCTGGTTGTTCGCAATACACCGCTGAAAGTATATTGCAGCTAGGGCATGAGAAGAGATAACCAGTCCTCTGAAAAATGGGAACTGGGAATGTGCAATAAAGAAACACCACTCATATTGATATTTTGTCTTTAGTGATGCCTGGTTTCATATGCTCTGTAAAATCTTCCATTGACCCTGGGACTCACGTAAGGAGTGATCTCATTTGCCAAGGAGGCAGGTAGCTAGAAAGAAAAGCAATTTCTCCTGTGTCTTGAGAGAAAATATTGATGTAACTTGATGGTAAATATGGAAAATGTGAGTGAGTAATCTTTGGGAGTTTGATCCTGCTGGCCAAAACTATCCAGTGTTACCCCCTCATGGCTATATTGGTGGGTGATTTGCCTACCTACAGGTGAGGCTTAGCAAAGCTCCTTTAGTTTTAATATTGCTGCAGCTGCAAATCAGGCCTAAAAATCTTGACATCATGTCTCTGAGTTTTTAGAAGGGAAAATAATAATTTTAGCTTTTAGCATGACATTTCTAAGGACTAGGGAGTAGACAGTATGATTAATATTCAGAAAAGGTACTGACTTGTGTCAAGTTGTCAATTACAAGCATATCAGCCAAAATCAGCTGTGGGGAAAACCTTGATTAAAAATAATAGAAAGAGATTTATCAAAGAAAAGCGCAATTTCATTAGAACCACACGTTGGTTGACTGGTGATTTTGATTAAAAAGGTAGTGTGATTGCTGGTGGACCTTCTCTAGGACAGAGCAATCCTCCTCATTTATCTTGCCTTAGAAAAAGATGCCGATAATCTTGTTGAAGGAAGAGTAGAATTAAAAGCACAACCAGAAGAATATAAAGGGAGAGGAAAGCATTTTCATGGAGAGGGGTTTGAAAGTGATGGAAACTGCAGTTCTGTGGGCAGTTTCACGTACAAACTGTCTTATTCTTATGTATAGCTAAAATACAGTTTTAAAGCAAGTTTGATTGCAGAGCAGAACTTATTGTGATATATTTAGGAAGATGTTTGCATCTTTTGTGCAGTGATGCAGCTCTGTTGAAGCAAATATATACTTCATCACATGCTTTTGTTTTGCTTTTCCCCAGGTTAAAGTTAAGTTACTTTATAGTAGAATTCCTTTACTGATTTGCAAATCTCATTAGAGCAAGAGGATAAATGCCAGCATTAGGAAAAATGCAAAAGATTGGCATTGATGCAAAGAGACAGCCTCTTGCCTGCACGCAACTTGTTTGTGACAGAAAAAGTCAGGCAGGTGGAATCTCCAGTGAGGCACCTACTCTCGCTTCACAAATCGATGCCTGGATATCCCCCCAAGGATTCGCACTCTAGCCCTGCACAGACATCCCAACAGAGGTGAAAAAAATGCACTAGACTTAATTCCACCGTCTCCAGACTATGCTTATAGACTTGTACCATTCCACATTTCTCTTGTAGACTTCTACAAGATGAATGTTCCCCGTGTTTCCCTGTTTTTCAGGTTCTCAGCGGTTATTTGAACAAGTGGCTCTCATTGATTAGTGTGCCTGTCATCAGCCCTTTGATGGATCACATGCCTGGTGTTTATTGTTATCACAACATGTTTGGTGGCGTCACTCGCAAGAGTTAACTGGTGTAAACTGGATTTGAAACAAAGGGAACTGTACTAATCGACATGAGAAAGAATATGTCCTGTTATCTCTAGATTTGTAATGGTTTTGTTGTAGTTCCCCAGCTGATGTAAACTGTATTTTACAGAATGCTTTATTTCTGTTAATTGGCTCATATTATATGCTATTAGCAGCTGGTGATTTGGAGAAAAAATTGCTTGTTTTTCTTGTGAATGAAAATAGCAGCCTCTGTTTTGAAAGTGACTTTTAGTGTTTCCCATGTCATCCACCACACCAGCAACCATTCTGTTATCGCACCTTGTTATTACATCTTAATCCAACTCGCTGTTTCACCTGCATGTCTGTTATCTCAGCTGACACTAGCAAATTCTTCTCAGTCAGCTCTGCAATAAGAGAACCAGGGGTCCTGCTCTGGAAAAACTTGCTCCCAAACGTGTGCGCTGCTTTCGCAGGGCATGCAGCTTTTATTCCTCTGTAGGGTGGCCCCTGCCATGGTTGAACGTGCAGCATTTCTGATGTGTTCAGTCTTCTTTCTTCTTTTTCCTCCCTTTCCTCATCACACTCTCGGTTTCCTGCTCCAACAAAATGGAAAACCTCTCTGGTCTGTGTGCTTGGCAGTTGAATTTTTTTCATTCCTATACTTTTTCCTTCTTCTGTTTGAAAGCTTGGTGTGCTTGTCTCTGGCTGTCATGATTAGAGTGTGAATGTCTCAATCTTGAATGGGTTCTTGCAAAGCTTGTACTGTGCAGATGATGAACTGAGGCACAGAGGTCACAGAGGATTCATTGGCAGAACTAGGAACCGAGTTGTGTTTTAGCCATGAGGCCATTTTGCTCACTGCATCAAGGAATGTCGTCTTAATTTTCATAGTAACATTTTTTTAAAATTTTCTTGAATGATTTTGGGGTTTGAACTGAATTCAGAGATATGCGCCCATTTCTTTTGACAACAGTGATGATTTTGAGTGCAGGTTTGCTCTCTGGGCCTGTTTCACAACAGGCTGGGACCGCTGTCCCAAAAGACCAGGAGAGGGAGCCTGGGATAGGGATGAGCAGCAGCCAGAAGGGAAATGGTGGTAGGAGCTGCTTATGCTAGAGGTGCCGCTGAAAGAAATGTAATCATGCTCAGCACCTACGCAGTAACAGAACCTTCCCTTCTGTTCCTTTTAAAATGATAACCAATCTCTTAAAGTCTTTGCAAAACAAACTTTCGTTTTCTGAATTTTGAGACCGCTTAAAATACAACTTTCTTCCTGCAAAAATAATTGCCTTGTTCTCTAGCGACTACAAAGGATCTCTTCTCCACTACACACAGGAACAAGGGAAATTAGTGTGCATGTAGCTCTGTGGAATGAAGGAGTCTCAGCTTTCCCTTTGCAATTCTCCCTCAGTTTGTTTAAATAGCACGCAAAGTTTCCTGTTCCCTTTGCCACCTGCAATCTCAAGCTGCGCAGCTGCCAAAACCAGTTCAGCTTTGTAAGCAATTATTCTGCAAATGAACTGGCTGCAAATGAAATCAGGAATCCTTTCTGACTCATCCTGAGTCAGGGCAAAGGGGTCCAGGAAGGCTTGGACGATCTTCAAAAGGAAGTCTTAAAGGCGCAGGAGCAGGCTGTCCCTGTACGCCGTAAGAAGAACTGT
The DNA here is from genome assembly GCF_000699105.1 of Pygoscelis adeliae. Taxonomy (NCBI): domain Eukaryota; kingdom Metazoa; phylum Chordata; class Aves; order Sphenisciformes; family Spheniscidae; genus Pygoscelis; species Pygoscelis adeliae. The sequence goes on along the minus strand of NW_008824746.1, from coordinate 735,597 downwards.
CGGGGAAGACGACTGGCCTGGCTGAATGGGGAGCTCTTGCTAGGATTCAGGAAAAAAAGGAGAGTTTACCACTTGTGGAAGAAGGGGCAGGCAACTCAAGAAGAGTACAGGGATCTCGTTAGGTCGTGCAGAGAGGAAATGAGAAAGGCAAAAGCCCAGCTAGAACGCAACCTGGCTGCTGTTGTTAGAGACAACAAAAAAAGTTTTTACAAATATATTAATGACAAGAAGAGAGCGAGGGAGAATCTCCATCCTTTATTGGATGCGGAGGGGAACATTGTCATCGAGGATGAGGAAAAGGCTGAGGTACTTAATGCCTTCTTTGCCTCAGTCTTTAACAGTCAGACCAGTTATCCTCGGTGTAC
>NW_008824746.1:731789-733673 GCF_000699105.1 Pygoscelis adeliae | reverse complement strand
TCACCATCACTGGAAGTAGTTAAAAGACGTGTAGATGAGGCACTTAGGGACATGGTTTAGTGGATATGGTGGTGTTGGGTTGACAGTTGGACTCGATGATCTTAGAGGTCTTTTCCAACCTTAATGATTCTATGATCGTCTTTGTTTATAAAGTCACTTTTCTTTCTTTTTGAGTTCCCATCCTTGTCTTCAATGTTCTTTTCTTTGCTACTCTTCTATTCCTTTCCTCCCCCTCATTTTTTCCCCATTATTATTTGTACGAATCCCAGTTCTCCTGTTTCCTTTCTGCATTCTACCCCATTTATTCTGTTCTCTCCTCCATCACTGGAGTGCTATCTCCTTCCTTCCTTTACCCAGGGGATACCTTCTACTGATCTGTCCCTACAGAGTGGCAGACTCTATTTGTGACTTTTTTTAAGGCCAGGAACTATGTGCGGCATGTAGCTAGTCTCAGCTTCTTCCTTTCTGTCTGTCCTTTTGCCTCTGATGGTTTAGTTCCTGTGGTACAGCTTTTTACTGAACACAATGTGACTGGGAGGATGGCTTTTCTCCTAGACTGAAGGATGCAGCAAGCAAATGTCACACCAGATGGGTGTTGCCAGAGGGACGTATAGGTACACACCACTGTTTCAACACACTGATGCATTATGGCATTATTGTCAATTGAAACAGCCGCTAAAGGATTTCAAAATCTGGCATGCAGACTGCAGCTTGTATAATGTATTGTCTGTATTTGTGAAAGTGCAAATGGCAGACAATGATGGATACAACGTAAGAACATAACTGAAATAGCTGTATTAGACTTTTGGGGTCACAGAATTGGATTGCAGTAAGAAGGTCTCCTTCCAGCTGTGCTGTGTTGCTCTTGCATTTCCAGTGTTAGGGGACATGGAAGATGTGCCTGCTGGCACCCACCTCAAACCTTTCTGGCTACTGCCCTGTGGGGCTGACTACTGTCCAGAAACAACCATCTTGAAAAATCAATAGCTGATTAGAAAGGAATTTATTATTGTAATCCACACCATTTTTTCTTCTGTTGATAAACCGATGACGAAATGAACCAATGGCCAAGCCCCACAGGAAATACAGAATATGACTGGTTTTGATTTCTGCGCTGTAGCGGCCCAGGGTGAGTATGAGACATCAGTGTGAAGGAGTCATAAACGTATACAGAGATGTTTCTGGAGGGGCATACAGCTGACCCTCTGTTATTCATGGATGAATAACCTCAGCTGCAGGTGGATGGGGTCACGCTGTCAGAGATATAAGGCTTAGCGCTGCATGGATCCAGCTTGGCTCTGGCGGGATCTGTCAGCTGTGGCCCTGCGTTGCAGGGATTTGGCTGTACAGCTCCTGTGGCAGGTTTGAGCTAAGTGAACCGGTCAGATGTGAGTGATTTAGTTTTATGCCCGGTGTCAGGCCTGCTGGATGCAGGCTGGCTCAGTACTCAGCTGGTGCTGGATGGATGCATTAGTATGGGTGGGATGCTCTAGCAGCACAGAGTGCTAGCAGAGCCCTGCTGATGTCAATGCTGGGGCCATGCTGCGGTAGGTCTGCAGGGCTACTGGGGCCCCGGGTGTGGGACGCTCGCCTGCTTCTCTTGCGCTGCCCAAGTATCCTACAGTCTGGCATTATGCTGCTGCTGCTGCTTCTCCTCTCACCCTGGGTGAGGGCAAGCGACTGTGAGGGCCATTGCTCAAGGCCCTGGTAAGCCCTTAACAGTACAATTACGTACAGCCCTTTTGGTGCAGGCTGGAGCAGGTGCAGAATAAGTTGCGAGGCTCATCAGGGAACAGAGAATATATATTGTGAGGAAGCTTTGGTTGGCTCAGGAAAGCAAAGCCTGAGAAATGGATGTGTTACTATATAAATATGCCTAAAGAA
>NW_008824746.1:726531-731706 GCF_000699105.1 Pygoscelis adeliae | reverse complement strand
AATGGGCGTAAACTGGCAGTGAATAAATTTGGATTGGAAGTTCCTAACTGTCAGAAGAATAAAACTCTTGGACAATGTATCTATATCAGAAGCAAAAGGGGAGTTCAAGAGCAACTCTTTTAGTTTAAGAAATGATTATCTGGAGTGGGCATGGTAGCATAACATTTTTTTAGATATCGGGAAATACTAAAGTATTTATATATTACATGTCCTGTGCACTTCATTTGCAAACTATTCAGGGTCATTTTTGTGAGCTCAGATGGGATAAATGTAATACTAGAGATATAACCATGAAACAACAATTTGTACTGTTAGTGAATGATTTTTCTTTGTGATGTAGTGAATGTAGAAAAAATCCAGGGAGAATAATTAAACACCTTCTTAAAGATGAACTTCAAAATTAGAGTATCATTAAAAAATATAGAAACCCTTCCAATTTTCTGTTCTGAATTTGTGATGCTTTGTGAGGCTGTGTGAAGGTCAGTTATTCAAATAATCTGAATTATCTGATGATTGTGCGGAATGTATTAGAAAATACAGGTGATCTGGCTGAACAGCTGAGTGATAACATAACAGAGAGCTGAGAAAAAGTTCATCTTCGGATGGTGTTTTGTTACGCTGCAAACCATGACCGGCTAAAGCCTTTTCCAACCAAGGGACGCTTGTACTCCTACGATCCCTGGGGATGTGTCACTATTATGACCATTCTTAATAAAGAGGCAACATTAAAATGCTTGCCACAGCAGCCAAAATTGCTCGGGCAAGGAGAGAAGACATTTGCTGTGATTGCTTTTTATAGCAGCCTGCTGGTGACATTCTTGGAATTTGTGGCAGAAAAACAGATGCTCTGTAAGTTGTCTATGGGAAGGTCTTTTGTTTTCTCATGACCAAACAATAGAATCAGGCATGTGAGGCTACTGCAGACCATTGCCATGGTACTAATACCTAACTCTTCTCACTTGCGTCACTCCTGGTTTTAGTAATTTGATGAAGTCTCTAATTTTCTCACTTGTTTCCTTGTCAAATCAGGAGTTTATTTTCCTCCCACAAATTTCTTGCTGATCTTTATTAAATGCTCAGTGGATACTAGAGATCAAGCTACCTACATTTAACCTGGTATTAAAAAATTCAGGCTTCCTTTAATTTCTGATAACTTTTGATATCTTGTGAAAATGACTACATATGGAACTGCTAAAGTGACAGGAATAACACAGGAACTAAAGCCATTTTCTACTGAAAGCTGAATAAAACACGCAAGAGTCCCATCAGATTCTGACTGTTGTCACCACAAGAGACAACATTATGATGCAAGACAGGCTCTTCAAGATTTATGCCCTCCTATTTTGTGAAATGTAAATTTTTAAGTTGTTACTGTTGTACAGAAGTCATTAGCAATTAATATATGTCTATCCCTTCTTGCTAGTTAGTACACCAGAAATCTGCAGCATTACCTGATTAAAACATTTTTTTTGTTTTTATTTTGGGAGGGGAATGTGAAATTTTCATTAGCCCTTTTTCACTGACTGGTGAGATACCTACTTTTTAATCTGTTGAAAAACCTTGAAGATCAGCTGTGGCATTTAAATGAAAAAAAAAAAAAAGTTTTTAGTTAGATGTAGAGTCCTGATGTAGACCTAGGTGTTTTCGTCTGAGAAGTATTCAAATCCGGATTTTGTGGCTGTCTCCTCATTCAAAGAGCTAGGGGCCTGCACACTGGCTGAGCTCTGTTTTTCTTGCTTTTTTCTCTTTGTTGTTGCAGCAGAGTTTTGTCCATGATAACACCCTAGAGAGTGATTTATTTAAATTTTAAATGCTGTTCTCATTAAGTCAGGAGACTATGTTAATTGGTACACATTACACCAAAAATCGAGGGTTTATGAAACAACTTTTCACAAGCAGAGTATAAATTGTGTTCAACTGCCTGGGGAAGACAGGCTGGTGGCTCTTCTGTGTGCTAGTGATCTTAGCCTTAAAAATAGATTTGCCTTTGTTTACAACTTGGGTTTAACTTGTAATTAAAGCTGCAGAAGGAAATCTGATTTTTTTAGATTAAATGAAGTTTTGTGTGTGAGAAAATACTGTGAGTTTCTGAAAAAAGATATTTAAATAAGCTTCTCATAAGTCACTCTACTGACCTTCAGGCCTCAGGTAGGATAAATAACACTTGAATATAAAACATTCATGATCCTCTGAAGCATCTCTAAAACTATAGTTAGTGTGAAATCGCTACATTTGCTAAAATAATTAGAGTAAATTATTACCCCAAGTATGGCCTTTATAGGCCTACCTAGATATAAACTTGCTTTGAATTATTTCATTTGGTTGAAACTCCTTTGTTCGATACTCTCATTTTCAGTTTAGTATCAGCATATTCCTAACTGACTTCTAAAATCAAATTGCATCTGAATTAAACTCAACTCTTTTTAACTTTCTATACTGAAATAATTAACTTGGTTAAAAATAATTACACTTACTTTAGAATAGTGTGACTTATTTTGTGGACAAGCCATTAGCCTGAATAATCAGTCATATTTAGGCTCAGAGACGGTTACTGGTGAACAGTACATGCAAAATATTACTTAGTGCCAGGGCAAAACAGATTTTCATCAATAACTACAAAAATAGTGCTTCTCAAGGGGGCACTTGGATTTGCTTTCCTGTCAGTGGATTCTGCCAGCATTCAACTGCAAAGTCAGGCTTCAAAATCTGGTGTTTAGTGTACTCAAAGGAAAGCATAAACATAGACTGTGAAGAAGAGTCCACTGGTTTCGGTTGAAAACTGCAGCAGTTGCTTTATGCTGGCATTTGTGGGATTCCTCTGTTTCAAGCACTGAGCGCCTGGAGACATTCAGCTCTTGGCTCCTTGAGGCACAGAAGTGTTATGAATAATTGTGGCATATGAGAGCCAGAATGGCAGGACAGGATTCTGGGAGCGAGTTATCTATTTTCTGTCTCCTTAGAGCTGTAGACACAAGCAAGCTGCCTTTTATTTCGTCTCGCTTTTCTGAGTGACTGTAATTTGCTTTTTGTATTTGCATGTCAGCGGCTGTCTGACTGCCTGTTGCATTCTGACATGGAGAAGAAACTGTGATTCAACTTACCAAAAGTGTTATTTCAGAGGTCAACTTTTTATGGTTGTCCCTATCCACATCCAGATTCAGCAGGCACATGTGAGGCAGCAAATCTCCATATACACAAAAAAATTCAAAAGTTGCAGACTTCAGTCTGGATTTTCCTTTGCTTGGGAGATGTAGAAGTGAGATCCAGCTCTACCTTAGACTAGTGTAGATTTTAGGATCAGTATTCCTGTAAATATTGAGCTTAACTTATATTCCATAATGTCCATATTCACTAGTGAATAAGATGCAACTGACATCCTTTGCTGCTGTATTGCTCCTTGGTCATTAGTTTGCTGGATTTTAATAACCGTGGTGTAGTTTGTGTGTCCCTACTCTACTCCTTGGAGAGGCTGCTCACCAAAGCTCACTGTGCTCAAGCATATTGCAAGAAGCTTCTCCCTTTCCCTGCCTACATTTCTACAATCTCCAGATCAAAGTCTCCATACTCCTCTTTCCTCTGATACCATAATTTCCTTTGCTCGTCTTGATTTCATCTCCTTGTAATAGCTACTTCTGCCCTTCCTGTTCTAGGCATCCCCCTCACTCTACTCAGTCAACCTTGCCATATTTGCTCCCTTCCAGCATGATACCAATTTCACTTATTAGCTGGCTTACTAAAAGAGTCCTCTCCTCTCCTTTTAGAGTAGACTATGCTGGCGTATTTAGTTGGTTAATTTGGAGAGGGCTGGGGATGACAGAGGAAAGTGAGGGCATTTAAGTAGGTGGGATTGTCGTAATATGAGTATTGCTTAGACAAGAATCATCTCTTAGATAAACTCTGATTTGTTATTATGTTAGTTGCATTTTCTGTATCTCTGTACCGTGTGTGTGTGTGTGTATATATATATATAAAAGTTTGAAATTAGCTTCTTGCCCAAGTAAAAAAATGCTCGTAGCTGTGAAGGCTGCAGACTACCCACTGAAGCAGCCTTGCTGTTATGATTAAGTGAGGATTAAAGCCTGGTGGCTTCATTCTTGTGGGGGCCATTTGGGCAAACATCTGAGCTGTAGTGGAGTCCTGATGATTTCACTGAGACCTCATGTATATTCAGAGGACAGCTAATGGATCAGGAAATAGATAGTTTAAAATCAGTACAAAATTCCGTGTGGTATTGTCTTTTATTTCCAGGTATTTTGCATATTTTCTGGTTTTGTGACTGTTTCGTATTCACAGTATTATCTTTTTACTTAAAAAGTTGTTTGTTGTGATGGGGGAAAGGATCTCTGAAGATAACTAAATATGTCATGTAAAAGAGAAAATAGGCTTTATAGGAAATACTTGTGATTGCACAAAACTTCAAGGTGAAAACTAGAAGAAATATTTTTTCCTTTCAATCTTTCAGATGCTTCTTGAGTTACAGCAACACTGGAGTAAAAAAAACCTTGGATATGTGAGTTAGATATGTGGGTCTCATTAGCATCAAGACTAAACGGTTGGCTTCTCAAGTCTTATAAAACATGTTAATTGAACTCTTTATCTAGTACCTGGTAACAAAGTTTTTCAGGATGCACAGCTGTATTCTGTCTGTGTCCCTGTAAAGTCAAAGAACAGTGCCCTAAATGAAACACTTCCAGGAACCGGCTGCTATGTAATTGGGTTAAGTTATGAAGCCAGTAAGGAGAATACAAGCAGCTGTAACTGAAGCCTTTTTTAATCTGCCGCCTTTTGATTTTTTTTTTTAAATTCTTTTAATGAGGTGTATCTACACACAACAATGGATCAGCTCATTATATACTCTTTAAAAGCTGGTCTTAAATTTATGATCGCATTCTCAGCATGACTTATCATATACTTAACGCTGGTGGGCACTGCAGAAGTCATGTCAACAGGCCACATGGCTTTTCTAATGAGCACTTTTTCCATCCAAAATTCTGGAGGAAAACCATGTAATCTGTGTGCTTAAATTTGGTGTGAATTTGGCGAAGAGTCAGGGGAAGGGGGGTGAGGTGGGGAGAGGAAGGCAAGTAGAATGGAGAAAACTTAAAACAAAAGAAACAAACAGAGACCTGAGAGGGGGGGGGGGGGCTGGACAGGACTGGGGGGGGGGGGGGTGTG
>NW_008824746.1:725711-726401 GCF_000699105.1 Pygoscelis adeliae | reverse complement strand
GTATTGTAATATTCATCTTGCTCTTCAGAAGACAAAAGTGTTTGTTTTTTTTGTTTGTTTGTTTGTCAGGATGCCTCAGTGAAAACTGGCCTTACTGTGATAAAAGAGTTTCTGTTAAACGTATGACATTGGTGTGTGAATGCTGGCTGTTGTGTGTGAATGCTCTGTCAGGTCCTGCTTGTTTTGAGAGTGTTCAGCTCTTGTCTATTGTGAGGAGGAAAAAGGAGGAGAAAGGCAGTACTGTGAGAGGCCCCCAAAGTCAGTGCTGTGATAAATGGACCGAGGTGCGCTGCAGCTCACCTGGCTTCACCCAGGGTCCGCGTACAGAGTGTGGGCCACAGGAACCAGTAACATCTCTGTCGTATCTGTAGCAGCTGCACTGAGGTTGTGCCTCCCTGTGCTCAAGTAACAATACAGAGATCATCAAAAATGCGTATAAAAAAAAAATAATCTCTAAATCTGCAGTTCCACCAGAATACTGGATATTTCACTGATTATCAGGAATGAAAATACGCATTTCATTTCCAAATGGATTTGGGTCCGTTTTCTAACACATGGCTAATTCCTGATGAACTTCTCTACTTGGAACCCAACTAATTGTAATTTTTTGGCTGCTGCCTGAACACCCATTTTGGAATCCCTCCTGTGACCAGGGACTTGGCTGGGAATATTAGTCAGCTGCAATGGAGA
>NW_008824746.1:651596-725689 GCF_000699105.1 Pygoscelis adeliae | reverse complement strand
GGTTCACTTGGTAAATTACAGGCTGTGCTCCTAATTGTAGACACACACTTGTGGGAACATAATCATACAATTCCCTGAGGTATATCTGGATTGCTGTGTCCAGATATTGAAAGCTAGAGGGTAAGATAATTGGGTTTTCTTTAACATTAAATTATGAAGTGAAAGCCAGGGACCTGAGGCCACATGGCTCAATACATGCTGTGCTAACAAAATAATGAAAGCCTGCTTTGAAGTAAAGCAGAAAAATCTGCCTTCCCTATAAACATCAACCTGAGCATCAGAGCAGTTGTTTAATTCTTGAATCTTACTCCTTGTCACAGGGCGAGAGTCCCTGGAGGACACCACCCCTGCAGTAAACTGTAATCACAGAAGACAGCTACTACCCTGAAATAACCTGGTGTAGGCTCCCATTGCCAGGAAGCAGCAATGGCAACACAGAGGGAAGGCTGAACTGTGTCAGCATTTCATTTATATACCGGATAACCTCCTGCTTAATGAATATCTAAAATCAAAACATGCCATTTTATACCAGTAGGTTTTGGGTGAAACATCACTCACTTTTCTACTGTAAAGCAGCGTGTAAGCCTGATCCTCACCAGCAGCATTGCAGACATGTCACTCTGTCTAACCTGTGTTTATTCTGCTGTTGGATCTAAACCTTTTTAGAGCTGCAGTCAAGGAGCCGGTCTGTGCTGCAGCCCCCTCTCAAGGGGACACACCGCATGACCAGTGTATCCTCTCACGTGAGCTAGCGATTTGCTTCTCATTCCTAGCTTCCTGACGTAATTTTATCCAGTGGGACAATGAGGCTGATCCTGCTTTTTCTCAACAAATCTTTTTTTCTCTCTGGCTTTGTGCAGCAGAGTGCTATTGCCCCTCTGATTTAATTTTAGGGAGATGGCAGTCATGGACATGACTTATCCTTCTCATGCTGACACTGGCTGTGTGAGGACAGCTGTCAGAAAAGTGTTACAGTTCTCATAACCCACTCTTGCATGGTTGTCTGTCCTCTCAAAAGACGATGAATAGTCAGATTGCAGCTTCCCTACAGTGATAGGGAAGTGATAACCTCCTGGTGTATCTCGGGGCCTTGGGGCATTGACTTCTTTTACACTTTTATGCTCAGAGCAGTTTGCAGCACCCAGCTGGTGATGAGATCTGCTGGGATAACAACATGTATCCAGTCTCTTGTCTTTAAGATTTCTTGCTTGTTCTTCCCATCACGTTAGCAAAGGCAAGGGAGAGAAACCATGGATTGCTAGAGACCCAGGATTGCTTGGGGCATTAAGCATTTTGTGAAAAGGTAGAAAAATCAGAAGTTTTCTCTTAGGAGAAAATGCTATTGCATATTAGGAAAAAAATCTAGGTGGCTAAAATATTAATGGAATGTTGCTCCTATTAGTGCTGAAACTGTCAAAAGGCTGCATATTAATAAGGACAGTATTTCCTTTAATCTTGTCTGCAAAGCCAGAGTCTGCTGGTATTCTTGGGGGGTTATAAACAGATTCACCAGCTTTGCTTTTGGAGCATTGCCACTTGGGTTAACAACCCCATTTTGCTCTGTGGCTTGTCAGGGTGTCTTTGTTTTGTTTGTGGTTACATCTGATGAGCTAGCGGATGTTTGCTGTGCTCTTCCTGAGTCGTGAAATTCTAGTGAAATGGTTTGGGTATACATCTAGAACTTCCCTTTTCAGTAGCTTAAAAAGAATTGCTACATAAAGCAAACTGACCATCACACGTTTGTTTATTACACATGCATGGACATGTGTGTAAAATCCGTATATCTATTTGCCATGCTTCTGATGCAGGGCATAGCTATGTCAACAAAAAAATACTTTTTGCAGTCTTGAAACTAACTTCTATTGTGATGACATTTCCCCATGCTCAGCGATATATTTAAAAGGGCTTTTCATGCCACTGAATCATACTGTATACCAAGGAAGGAAAATGACAACTTTATTAATCTTTTTCCTTGTTTCCTCAGATTAAACCTCTGTTTTTCTGTCTGGGTTTTACACACTCAGAAAGAAACTCCTGTCACTGTCATCAATCTGTTTGCTGGCAAAATTTACTGTGATACATCACTGCAACACGGCTCAATCCAATACAAGTACTGAAGTTCAGTATGTTTTAGCTTTGTGCTGAGTAGAATTTGATGTACTTTTGTAAATCCCTTAAAAAGGTGCTGAAGTAACTTCTCATGAATACTTTTTTTTTGTAATGCAGCTAATGAAAAATAATTAATATCTGTGTTTTTTCTATTACATGAAAAAGTAGGCCAAGGAACAAGTTTTGTCACGCTGTATCTGAACTGCTTCATGCGTTACCACCTCTGAGTTTATGGCTGTGTGTTTAAGTGTTATGGCCGAAGTGGTTATGGCTTTAAGTGTTTAGCTTGTATGTGTCCGGGTGCTAGGGAAGGAAAAGCTTTGTACAAATTGGTATGATGGGATTTAATCTCCTTTCTGAGTTTCTAAGTGCTGATCAAGTTTGTAATGGTACTTGCTCCTGCTAAAAGTAATAACAAATAAACCAAGTGGAATTCCTGTAAAAACTATTGGCAGACTTTTCTTGAGAATACATGCTTAGGTAGCAGTTACATATTTTCTATGCTTTCATTCAATTCCATCACCTAAGTAGTGAATCATTTAAAACTGCATTTTACTGTCTATTATAATTCCCAGTTTTCAAGATAAATTAACAGCATTATTACTACTTTTTAAAAGAGACTATTTCTATTCAGTTTATGTCTTCCTTTCAGCTTACAGTACTTACAGTGTTATTTCAAAGATTAGCAGACAGAATTTTACAATAAAAATTCAGTTTATTTTTCCCTTGTGAAGATACTCGAAGACATCTGCTTCCTGGAGTGGTAATATAAGAGGAAAACCTGCAGAGGGCACTGTATTGTCTTAGATGAATTTGAAAGACCTGACTCAATGAGGATGTCGGATTTTCTAGGTTTCTGCATTTTAGTAAAATTACAATCAGAAAATATTTTTTTCATACATGTACTGAAAAGTGGAGTTACAGATTGGACATAAGGATGACTTTCTCTGTTTCTTATATCTTTGAGATGAAAGGACACAAACCAGAAATACCATGCCATTGTTTTCAATGTAATTCTTGCTTTCACCTTCCTTTCTTCACCAATGATTGTCTGAACATTTCAGCTGTGCAAGTGTTTGGAAAAATAATGTTGTAACTTAATAGGGTAAATCCTGAAACTGCCATGTGTCAGAACAGGAAATCTGAAAAACACTGATACAGTGTGCAAAATTGACTTCCATCCACCTAAAGTAGGGCTCAGATTTCAGATACGAGCTCTCCCTCGCCATCAGGAGGATAGTACAATACAGCTCTTCTGTAGAAAGTGATGCACGAATGGAAATTTCTGTTGATTGTGGTCTTCCAGAGATTAAAAATTGCTCATTTATACAGACAAAGCATTTTTGATGGTTGTAGAAAAGTGATCAAAATGTTGTGTCCCACTGTGTGCTTGCAAAGTGGATTTAAGTTAAGCTTTAGTGATTTTAAAATGCAGACCACAAGTTACTGCATATCTTTTCAAGTCTTCTTGACATCTTTGTTTAGATTAAGGGTTTCTCTGTGAGCCAGCTGGTGCCCCAGCATTGCAACAGTCTGCCTTGTTTTTCTTCTGTGGGTAATTATAATGGCATTTGTTTTCTAGTTTCATTTTCACTACTGTTTAGATTTGTGTCTGAAATACAGTCATGTCTTTTAGGTATTATTGCATGCTCAAACTGGTTTTAGTCCCTTCTCATGCACCATTTACAAAAGGGCTTGTTGCTTTAAAATTATTTCTTTTTTGTTTTGGGACCTGAACTACGAAACAGACCTCAAGATTGGCCCTCGTGACTAAGTGATGCTTTATAGAGAACAGTGAACAATGACAAAGACTTCCACAGCTTGTGAAGCGCTCAGCTAAAAAAATACAGATGATAATCTGCCTTGATTTTTGTCTTGGGTTTTCTAGTTTTTCATATTTTGAACAATTTATCTTCTAGTTCTGGAATTGGGGGATATTGTGTGATAATGTGAGATAGGTATTCCAGAGGCTCTGTATCTGGCCACCTAGCATTTCCACTGCAGTTTAGCAGTTTTTTTCTACCTGTAAAATCAGGCAAAGGTGTAGTGTCCTACAGAACAAAAAAAAATGCAGACTGAGAAGAGCTAAGTAATCTTGATTCAGTTCTTGCGTTAGAAGGGGTTACAAATGATTTTCACCTTTCAGGCTTGTGGCCAGACTTTCATCCTTCACTTCTTAGCACAAATCTGACAACCCCTCCTAGTGTGCAGGAGAAAAGCTGATACTTGCCATGTGATCACACCTTCCTGCAACTCCAGCATTTAAAAACCGCTACTGTCCTTATGCATTTCCGTCAAGGGGACTCAAGACAGGTGAACAGATTCCTATCCCTTCATAAAGTAGAATTATTCAGCTGTCAAGGAAATTTATTTGGCAGAGGATAGCTCCTGTTCAAGTCTTCTAAGGTTCATTGGGCTGGCACTTCCCAGTGAAGGGAAGTTTGCTTTTCTGACTGGACCTGCAAGTTGGCACCTGAAAATTGTATTAGAAAACATGTTAATCACTGTATGGTGGATATATGGGAGCCACCTGCATCTGAATGCTTTTACTGAACAACAAGGAGACTCAATATCAAGTCTGTAGTTTGGTTCTCTGTTTCCATGCCTGCTGGGACCTGTATCGGGACTTTAGTGGTTTCCTTAGTACCTCATGGCTAGACGTCTCAGAACAGGGGGTAATTGTCACAAAAATCAAATTTGAAAAACTGAAAAATCAATTTTTGCCTGTGATGCAAAATTATGTTATCTATCTGTTTGACTTGATCTGTAGAATTAAGTTAGAGCAGGGTGAGCTACAAAGTCATGGAAAAGACTAAAAGTCCTGGCAGTACCCAAATGTCCTTTTGGCATTGTAGAAGTAGCAGGTATGACAGCAAAGAAAATGCAGAAATTCCTGTATTTGTTTGTTCCTGCCTGTGGAGCCTGTCTCCTTGATGCCTGCCTTATGTCTCTAAGTTCCTGCTAGGTATTGTGAGAGGGAAAGGTATTAGCAGCTCTGCAGAATGGTGACTAAGAACTCTGCACAGCTTTATATTTCCCCTGCAAAAGAGCACATTTAATTCACATCCTGTAGAAGGCAAGGCAATACTAAAGCACTTGGAGAAGATAGATTTGTTCAGATCACTTGAAAGACAACCCAGAGCTTTCAATAGCCCTTTCTTGAAAGCTCCTACTGGCTATTGCCTGAAAGTAATTATTCTCTGAGAGGTGAATGGCAATAATGTGTGTTTGGTTTTGCCTTGTGCAAAGTCTGGAGAGCACGTCACCCTGATACCAGGGTGAGTGGGAAGTTCTAAAAAAAAAAAAAAAACAAACCACCGATCTATCAGGTAGTTCCTATGGTTTGCTATCCTGGCTGACAAAGACAGCACAGATACTAAAGATTAAATTAACTAGACACTCTATACTGCTCTTGGCCCTCTCAAGTTGAGGTTCAGGCGTGCTCCCATTTTTGAGCATTCTTTCCCTTGAACTGGGAATTCTGGATACACACTGGTTAAAGTGGAGATACACAGGCAAGTTTTAAGAGCATCAGACTCACTTGAAAAGAAAGTACTTGCATTTCTTCTAAAACTGCTCTTGCAAACTTTCTAATTAAACTTTCCTACACCAAATAAACAGGGATAAGGGTAGCCTATGCCAGTGCCCCAGACCTAGCAGCACTTGAGGACTCCTGTAAACCTTAGCACAAGTCTCTGCCTGCCCACCTCTTCTCTGAGGTTGTACTCCAGGTGAATGGCAGTCAGCTGCCATGTGGTATGGACAGCCTCTGTGTGCAGTGTTCTTATATGAATGCAGAAACAGGAAGGGACAGAGCCATTTGCCATAGGTCTCTAAAAATAATCACATATAAAAAATAATTTAACTTGTTAATGAGCAGCTGTCTCTGGAGTGCACCACAGTGTCTTATTAATGAAGTCCATGATACTATAGATTGGATTACAGCAAGGATGAGCTCACTGTCCAAATGAAACTGTCCAGAAGGATTGTATGAGCAGGATATAATCTCTTTGATCAGAACTAGAGCATGTCACCGTCATGAACACCTCTTAACCGTAACAAAACATGCCACAGAGTCTGTAATGATCACGAATACTCTGCATTGCTGATCTTGTCTGAGACACCAAAGTCCATAAAGTCAGGACACTGAGCTGTTCCCATGCTGTTTCTGTTTGGCATCCAATATGGGAATCATGAAGCAAGATTATTTCCCCTTCCTCTTTTTGTTTGTTTGTGGGTTTTCTTGTTGTTTTGTTTTTTAATCTTAAGCCCCTAAAAACCACATCTGAAACTTTTTATGCTATGTTGCAGCCTGAAGACAATTTCTGTCATGTAGTTATAAACCTCTGTAAATAGGTTTCTCTATTGAATTAGCTGACAAATTCATAACTGTAGTACTGCAAATAGTGCTCCTAATAAGTAGGACCGGGGCTATTATGCATCCGTTGTTATGTATATGTTAAAGTAAAAACCAGTTATTGTCTGTTTGGGTGTATTGATTTGTGTAGCTGACTACATGGCAATTTAAAGCAGATTAGAGGAAGGCGAACATGTTTATCTCTTCTGTGCTGATTTGTGTGGGAGACTGTCTCAGCAAACAGGGATTATTATTTCACTGAAAAGGCTTTTAATATAGTAAATTTCACTTAGTGACAATATAATGTGACTCTTTGAAATAGCAAACGGTATAGAAACCTGCAGGGAATATCGCTGGCATAGCACCAAAATAGAGGTGTATGCAGTAGTCTGTCATCTACTTTTCTGCTAACTGACATATAAAGAAATGCAGAGCAACCAAATTCTTTAAAACTGGTTTTCTGTGTTCTGTTTGCATCTTCCTCAGGTTGCCCTTAAACCAGCTGAGTGTATAACCAGGGATCATATTTTCTTCTAGGAATAGGAAAAATATTGAGCTTGTTACGATGTTGCTTTAAATATTATTTTGTCTCCCTGAGGTTTGACTCATTTGGTCTTGTCTGAGGCCATAATTACAAATCTTTATCTTTAAATGCACACTTCTGACTCCCTCCTCATGTGTTTGCTTGTTCTGTCACTCCAAATGCTTTGACTGATAATCATATCTGGAGAGTATAGAAAGAAACTATATTTATCCAATATTTTCATATAGTTCAGTTAAGACTGATTCAACAAAAATATTCACAATTTATTTTACTGAATAGTTTCAAGTTGATATGATGACAGCTTCCCTTTCAGTCCTTCCATCGATTCTGTGATTTGGAACGTGTCTTATAAAACACTGTGTGTAGGTTGATGCTGGCATGGATGTTGCTAGTATGACCATCGAGACAAAACTAGGAGGAACTGGAACTTCAACTAGAAAAATAGAATCAAGAAGAGCTTCATTTTCCAGAAGTTTTAGTCACTGTTAAGACAAGCATTTTTATTACGGATTTTTGTTCGTCATATGTCTTGAAATCAAGCCACTTGAATAAATTTCCTTATAACTGCAATAATTGACGTTTCAATTACTCCTTTTCATTTTTGAGGAAAATGCCTCAGTTTGAAGATTGCAAATCAGCTCAAATAATAAAACTATTTTAAGTCATTTACATCATGGCTGCATTGTTCCTAGGGACTAAACTGAAACACAGTCTGATCAATGATGCATAAAATATCTTGGACTACATATATAAATGAAACCCTCAAGGAGTGGTACTTAAACGTTACCAATGTGTTGTAAATGGGGATTAAAGGAAGAAAATATTCTAGTTTTAAGTGGCTTAGTCATTTGCGTGTGTCGGCAAAGAATATCAGAAAATGACTATTTAAACAGTTCTGTTGTAATGGCCTGTGTCTTTCATCTGTTTTTTGCTCACCTCTGTTTATTTCTTTTGAAGCTGACATAAGATAACCTTTGAGGCTGTGGAGGGTTGTTGGTCCTTCTCTTGGGAGGAGGTGGCTTCAGAGACTGCAGAGCAGGTGAAGTAGGCACAGCAGGGAGCTGGGTGTCTGCATCTTGTGCAAAGAACCTGCAAGGAAGAGCAGGGAGCAACCTGCCAGGTCTAGGACAAGGACAGACAGAACTGCCTGGGGACCAAAGGGACCTGGGCACAGTTTGCTGCAGCTCAGAAACTGGTGAAGTGGCAAGCCTGGAAACAAAGACCACTTGCCAGGACAGGGGACAGGAGCAGTCTTGTCTGCAAATCTTGTCTCTGTCTTCTCTTCCAAGTTGAGTTCCATCTGTTAGTATAAGGGTCTCCTAGGTTTTTATTTGTCTTTTTTGAAGGTCTAGTCAGATCCAGCAGAAAGGTCTGGCCAAGTTGATCTCTTCTCAGACTTCTATTTCCAAATGCCCAGCACAGATTGTTACTGCTACATTTACAAAGCAGTGACAATCTGTGCAGGACTGCTAACTGGTGCATCTGACACGTTTTACTGTGGAGAAGAATTTTCTACATTCTAATATCTAGTGTATGACATCCTTGAGATTTTATATCCATAAAATGTAGAAAAGAAAAACCTCTGTCTTGGAGTCTTGTAGCTTTGGTGGTTTGTTTATTTTTTTTTTTTTTTTAAACCCTTAGGAGATGAAAAACAGCAGATACTTTTGCATATAATTTTCTATCTCCTATCAATACACGTTCCAAATTTTTTCTTGTACCAATCTTAATGCTACTATACTGAAGTTTCCTTCAGTGTTCTGTGGTGTTCAATGTCTTTTATTCTGAAGGATATTGAATTTTAAGTCCAATCAGCTGGACAGTGTCAGAGTATTTGAAAGATTCAGTTGTCTAACATCATTTAATCCATGGTGGCATATGTAACTCTTAGCTTCTACTGTCCCTTGGGCAAAACATTTTCTATCAGGGTAAACAGAATCTGTGTGTAGTTTATCATTAATATTATTACATTTCCCGATGCTTATAGGTCTTTTCACTGGAGAGAAAAGAATTTTGTCTTACATTGAAATTCATGTTGAAAAAAGAATTTACAGTGGTGATCTTGGGAGCTGCATAAAGAGTAGCCTTACAAAGAGGTATTTGAGGATGGAAACAACAGTAAGAAGTGATCTACCGAGAATGGGCTTCTTCATTGATATCTGCTGTCCCAAATTCTATGCTAGGGAGATGCCAGCTTTTTTGAGAAGACAAAATGGCTGGCACTTTATTCATTACAGCTATATTAATAGTTAGCTAATTAGTAATTTGCTCTATACTATAATATAAAGGGATGCATTCAGGGCTGTAGTCTGCTTTTGCACTTCTGTTGTGCATTAAACAAATGAAAATTAACTAAAGCTTTTTTGGCTACTGTGTGGTCCAGGCTGGCTCATATTATTAAGAAGAAATCTTTTCACTGTAGACTGAGTGTGACTTGGTAAGGTGTAGGCTTACCAAGCTGTTTGCTTACCTTCCTTCTCCCCTTCCTTTCTGTGGCTGCATTTTAAAAGATTGAAGGTGTTTCTGAGGTCTATGTATTCAGCACTTGGGTTTCCACACTAAACCCAAAATTATTCAAGACTGACAACATTCATATGCATCCCAGTAATCTTTTCACCTCCAGGAAAGATTAAAGAATATAATAGAGCTTTGGATTTAGGAGGAAAGCTTTTCTGAAACCATATAGGTCTGATCTGAAGAGAATGAAGCTTGTATCACTATTTTATTTAAAAAAAAAATAAAATCATGGGGAATGACTAGGGCAAATATTAAACCCCAGAGTTTTATGGACAGTGAGACCTACCTAAATAACCTTCTGAGATTTCCCCCCCCCCCAGTGTTTCTGATATGATATTAAAAGCAAGTTTGGAGGCTGTGCTGCACATGCTTAGAAGTTCCTGACATTTTCTCAGGTGTGCATAGAATTGACAGAATATAAATATAGAGAAGTCATTAAATACTTTTTCCAATATCTGCTTTTTAGTTCAGTTTATAATCAGAATAGGGAAGCTAATGCCATATAATCTGTAATTTCTCAGTAGACACTTGCAAGTTCTCTACAGTCTGGCATTTCTCTCTAGCCCAGTGCTTGGGAGGTTCTTTTTCACCGTGTTCAAAGTGTGCATTTGAGAAAAATTCCACATAAAACATAATATAAGCATAGAAAGCCGGCATGCTGAACACCTAAATAAGTCTTTTTTGTTCACTTCCCAGTAAACTACAGATGCTCTCTGTGTAACAGTTTTTAGGGACAATGTTGAGCTCAGCTGAAGTTTTCTCTCAATTTCATGCCATACTCCTACTTATAAGTTTTGGTTACCTCTAAATAATGTCTTCATTCCACTGTTACTGTAATGGATTGAAGTAATGAGTCACGGCAGAAAAGAGCCCAAATTGGTGCTGGAATTCATTTGGCCTGTGAAAAATGGGGATTTGGCCAGTGGTGCAGTAATTATAACATCTCCTCGAGCTTTTGAATAGCTGCGGACGGATATGTTTTATACTGCCTGGAAGGCAGGCAATCAGTGTATCAGTCTTTTCTGATGGAGCATTGGAACTAAGTATTGACTAATACTTCTTTTTTCTTAGCTGCTTTTCCCCAGCTGGGCATTGTGTGTGTGAAAGTGAGATCAGTCTGGTTGGATAAACATCCTCAGTGATGAAGTATTTTGCACTTGCTTTCTGTTAGTGTATTATAGTCCACTCCTCTGTAAATGGCTATGGCAGTCCAGCAGTCTAACTAAACGGGGGAGACAGAGACACTCAAACCAGTTTATAAAATTTTTCCTTTGGTCTTTCCATAGTTTCAATGTGTTGTGACATGTTTGTTCCCATTTTGTTAAATGCTGAAGTCTTAAACCTTGAGCTCTTTCTAGATCTCTGCCTCTCCATCCTTCCCCTCTTTGCAAAAGAAAGGAAACTTTATGCTACAAAGGCAAGGAAGTTTTATATTTTCCCTCAAAAATAGAGATTTTTTGGTGAGGTGTCCTTTATTCTGTAGCTGTTCTGAGCTCCAATGAAAATAAATTTTCTACTCCAGAAAAGGTTTTGTACCACAAATGCTTTTTACTTAGTTTGCACTCCAGGGAGTTCATAATGCTCAGTCACAATACAAATTGCACCTATTAGTTTGCAATTTTGCCAAATTACTTCAGTTACAAATAATATGACTTTAAGAAATCTTGTGGGACTCCATAACCCAAACAAATAAAACCAGTTAGGAATTTAAAATTATTTTTCTGGTGAAGCAGAAGATAAAAGTAAATGGAATCAAAGAAGATGATACTTGTTTTCGTTTTGGATTAATTGAATGACAGACAAGAAAGAACCTTCCCCTCCCCCCCCCCCCAAACACTTCAAATTTAAATTCTGAAACAATGCTCTACAGTATTTTTCAAGCTTATGACTGTCTCTAGTAGGGCTAAAATGTAGCTAGTGACAGTTATAAATAATGCAGGCTGTAGTAATGCTGTGTACTGTGGTATGATTTGTGCTTTAAGGAAGATGAAACTCAGCTTTGGCAGGGGGGTGATTTTGAATGAAAGGTTCCAGAAAGCCATATTTTTTTTTTAATATTAAATATCTGACATTATTCTTGTATAAACATAAAGATTCAGCGCTGACAATTGTAAGCTGATATAAAAACTCGCTCAGGGAAAAGTCAGTGTTTGTGACAGATCCCTGGTCAATATTTTAGTGTCATTTTCTGAATGCTCAGAGCAGCTGCTGTGATTGCAATTCACACAGTCCTGTTCTTCTACTCCCAAACAGCAGTAATAGGAGAAAGGCTGGGTGCTCACAGCAAGTAACAATTAGCAGAGTGGCTCAGGGCCAGGCTAACTTAAACAAATCCAATACTTTTCTGTGACCTACTGCAGCACTGAGTTCTCCTTTAGTAATTTTCCTTGCTTTCTGACTTCCATCAATACCACCTTACAGCAGCAAGGCCAATTCCTTTACGTGTACCCTGTTGGTCTGACTGTCATCTTCCATCTAACTCTTTTTCTGGCTGCAAACCATGCTCACCAGTTTGTAATTGCCACATTAAAAGGGCTATATTTTGGGAGAGTGAGGGTCAAGAAGAAAGGATTTTGTAAGGAACAAATAATTAAAAATTGACATATTGACAAAATTGACGTTCCTTGCTTACACCTACTAACAGATATACATTCAAGTGATAAAAAAGATAGTTTCTTGATTTAATTTTTGGTGTGATGGGGCTCCAAGGCAGACAGAGCTTTGAAGTGGACCTGCCTAGACAGTCTGCTAAGTGAGGTGCCCAGAACGCCCAAAAGGCTTTAAACCATACCCTTCTAAAACATTTTATTAGAAATAAACTCAAAGATTTAATGTTTAAAACAAAAAATCCAAAAAGCCCAGAGAAGGTGGAGCAGGAGTTAGAGCTTGTATATGGTTCTCCAGCTGACGGTCCTTGCAGGTGAATCTATGTACTAAAGCTTTGTACTGTCTAACTCAACAAATTTTGGTGCCAGCAAACTCTGCTCAGTTCCCGTTAGTCCCTGGGAAGTTCTACCCTCAGCAGCTCCTTCTTCTCTGCTTCTTTCTGCTTGGGCCTCTGACCCCTTCCCCTGCCCCACCCATCACTCTGCTTCTCCCTGGGTCCTGTTTGCCCTTTCCTCCGGAGTGCTCCACCAGGCCCTGCTCCTTCCCAGGGGACCACGCATCTCACCGAGACCACGAGAACACAACAAATTGCATCACTTTTTTTTTTTTTTTTTAAAAGCTTATTGTGGCAAGGAGAGACACATTTGTCTGAAAAGCCTGTTAGGGAATGGTCTTGTGCAATTCCAGATGGGGGAAAAACATTTTACTTTTTAAGAGGATACAGATAAAATCCAGATGGTAAAATCCAGAGAGGACTGCATGGCTCTACCTCTTGCAGAACTTACTGTTTTGAGTCTTTTTTTTTTTGAGTTTTACATATGTATATACATATCTGCTGAGCTAAGCTCTATGTTGTACAGATTTTAGTTGTCCCTGTCTGTGCAGCATACACTGGCTTTTCATCTTCCACTGAAGCTTCTGTGTTGTACTTCTGAAATTATGTAACTGCAAAGAACTGTGACTGAACAAAGTTTAAAAAGTGTTGGAAGGTTTATGGAAATTTCCTCCATTTCTGCTAAGGATTGAATTGAATATTTGCACCGAATATTTTATATTTATCCATTTCTTTTTACTGTAAATTCTTGATTGTTTCTTATCTGAGAGAAGACGAAAAAGAAAGCTCTGCAATCTGGATAACCTGGAGATGAACAGCTTGAATTCAGATTCAGATATAAAGTACAGAGAAATGCAGTAAATTTTATTTTTCTTATTTGTTATAATTTAATAGCTATTAAAAAGCAGAATTTAAATTATATTAGTGAGAGAAGCTCAATAATAAAATAGGAGAAAAAGCCTTCTTTTATGCTGAAGCAATAGAACTTGCAAATAAACTGGTGTTTAATCAAGAGATCTGACGTTTTTGATGAATTCATAGCGTGTGTTTCTGAGATGATAATGAGACTCAACTTATAGAAGCATTGGGAAAATACTAAGCTTTCTAAACTGATTTCTCATCATCAGATGAAAAACTAGCTAAGTGAAAATTTATGCTGCAAAGCTTCAAGTGGCTGGATTCAGAGAATGTTTAACATGTATTTGCAATTAAGCTCAGAGTTATTTTCGCAAAACTGCTGTTGGGTAATTGATGGCTCTTTCATGAGAGGTAAGATGACAGCATAGGTGCTCTATAAATCACTAAAATTAATGTTTGTCTTGCACTGTTATAATAGTACTGTTCTTGATTAAATCATCTGGGCTCTGCTCTCGCTCCCAGAGAGATCTTGGTGCTGATGTTGGTGAGGCTGTCAGCATCTCATTCACAGAACAAACAACCTGGCTACTCTCAAAGGGTTTGTAGCTCTTACAATGAAAATAGCCCTTTCAACATAAATCAATATCCCAAAGTCATGGAAAGTCTGTAGCAAGGCAAATAAATAGTTGCACTAGAATATCCTTAGGTCCTCTTTATACATTTTGTGCAATCACTGAAGCGCTATAAACATTAGCAGCTTCAGAAATAAATGAGATAGTAACTGGCTCAGTTAATGTAGTTATCTAATTAGGTTGGGTATAAAAGCATGCTTTAATCTCCCTAATTACCTACCTA
This sequence comes from Pygoscelis adeliae, assembly GCF_000699105.1. Lineage (NCBI taxonomy): Eukaryota > Metazoa > Chordata > Aves > Sphenisciformes > Spheniscidae > Pygoscelis > Pygoscelis adeliae. The sequence goes on along the minus strand of NW_008824746.1, from coordinate 711,508 downwards.
CTGGAGGAAGAACAGTTAATAAAATGGTGTGAGTTTTTTTCCGGAGGAATACCAATGCAAGACCCTCCTTTCCTGGAAAAATCCTTCTTGGGAAAGCAACTACTCATAGCTGTGTGGGTGGGGAACAAACTTAGTATTCAAAGGGCAAGTTATGCAAACTGGGATAATTTCATTTGCATGAAAGTATGGATGTTCATGCTGGAATGGCTGATCTTTAAGTATGTTTTGTTTGACCCCCCCGCCCCACTTCTGACATTTTGGGGGACTTTATCCTTGTTATATGTTCCAATGTGATTTAACGTGTTAGTATCTCAGGGGGAAAAAAAAAAAAGCATTGATGTTAGTCCTGCTTTAGGCAAGAAAGTGAACTAGACCTATAGAACGTCCTTCCAAAATACATTTTTCTATAACAAAAAATCATAGATTCCCAAAGGTTTATTCTGCTGGAATTCAACAGGAACTGAATATTATTAGGGCTTACATTTTGCATGGAGGTATTAAAACATTCTTCAGTTTTGATTTTTTGCAAGATGTACAGCAAGCCAGAATATCAGCTGTCAGAGTGTCTCATCAGTGCAGAAAGGCATATACCAAGCCTGAAGAACTGTGTGAAAGCAAGTATCTGTGCCTGTGATGAACTGAGTAACAATGAAAACCAGCGAAACAGGGGCTCACTCTCAAGCCAGCACCTTACCTTTTAGTAAATTTATTTGGAAATCTTTTATGTTACACATTTTAAATACTCTTCTTTTAATCTGACAATCACCCCTGAAAATTATTTAGGAGTTCTATAAGCTGCTGCAGCCATCCTGAATACTCTCTTCTGGTTGCATTGCATCCTGATTCCCTGCTCTTATAGGAGGCACAGGGGGATTCTTAATTTCCTATAGCTAGTCAAAATCTTACTTAAAGTAGACTGAAGTTAACATACACGTTGTATGTGCAGTAAACAATGCCCTAAGTCTTGTGACAATAAAACATGTTTGTTCAGGGGGGGAAAAGCTCTAATTTCTTTCTCTGAATTAAGTCCTCTCTTCTTCCTTCCTCTTCTCTCAGTTGTATTTCTCCCTCTCATCTAACTGGAAAAAGAGTCTCTTTCCCATGAAAGAAAATATTTAGAAATCACTATATAAAATATCAGCACGTCTAACTTTCTCTGGTTGCTTTTAACAGTGGTTAATGAAGTCCTGACAGTAGCTAATTAGGCTGTAAACATGTCTTCTAATTGTAAACATGTCTAGTGAGGAAATGAATGGTATCCTTGAGAGGACCCCTTCTCTTCACTGCTTATATTGGAGCTCTGGGCTTTAATGTAGTGGGAGATAGAAGCATTACTGAAGACACCTGGATACTCAGCATGCTCTTCATTGGCTCTTCCAAATGTATGTTTCTATTACAATAACAACAATAACAATAGATGGAGACCCCCGATGCCTGCCCTCCTTGCAGCGTTGCAGGGATGACACCCTGGGAATCTCAGCTCAGGGTGGCACTTCCAGGCTGCATTTCCCAACCCGGGAAATGCTATGAAGAGCTGGGACAGATGGGATGGCAAGGAGGCAGGCGGGTGGGCAGGAGGCCAGAAAGCTTCAGTCGTTAGAGTTAACTAAACTGACTTGTCCTTGCAGAATTTTGCTGGATTGGCATTTTTCTGATGGAAAATTTTTGTCTATGTCTGTTGAGGAACAGTACTGCTTTTGAACAAAGAGCATCTTCCCTGCCAGGCTGGATTTGTCACCTCACTTTCTGTGCTCCGTGGAGGAGGGTGGCAGGGCCAGGGCAGGTTGCTGTGGGGCAGCACGGTGGTCGCTGACATGGATTCCTCAGCGAAGGGCGTACCTCAGCAAAGTGGTACCCTCCACTGAGACCCTGGGAGTCCACTCAGGAAACTGGGGTAGTCACAGCATTTCCTGACTATAAAATCTAGAACTACTCTCACTCAGTTCTTAGCTAGACTGGACTAGAGACAGACTTGTGTATTGGTCCATTTTATTGAGCTCAGATTTTCTGATTTCACTCTGAAAATGCCTGAATTAAATGAGCAGATTTTAAGGAATTAATTTTTTTTTTACTGCAATCTAACAGTACGCCATGAGATTTCTGCAGTGTGTACATTGAAAGGTCCCTAAAAACATCCATCTTGTTTTTGTTTTGCAAGTACCCAAGAGGAATAGTGTCTACTGTTACTCTCTGTGGCACTGTTGCCACCGTTAATGAAGCCACCTCTTGCCCTAGGGATAGGGCTATCCCTATCCACAATGGGATAGCCACTTGTATCCTATTTCTCAGACAAGTTGCATCTATCTATCTATCTATCTATCTATCTATCTATCTATCTATCTATCTATTTGTAGCAGATCTAGTTGTAGCAGCTGTCTTGCTTCCTTTGCCTTGCCTTTTAAGCATGGAATTTTGATTACATCTTTGTCACCTCTGAAGTATGAAAAGCCATTTACAGTATTGTTGACACGTCAGTTATAATGCCTTCCCTTCTGCTCTTCAGAGAGACTACCAAAGGGGATTGTGTTTGAGGGAGATTAAGTTTTTTTTGATGATCACTTTTAATATAGGCAGATGAACAGAATTTTAAAATCAAATTTACTGTTTGACCCCAGGGGAAAAAGAACAATATATACCATGATGATTGAATGTAAGTAATCTTCATATACTTTGTTGTTGATTTTGTCTCTCCCTCCTTAATTTAATAAGAGCTTTGCATATTCATATGAGGAAACTTACAGACAATATATTAGTTTCTGCAAATTTTCCAGTGCAAGGTATTTTTTCTGTCATGGCTTACTTTACCTCAGACCATTTTCCAAGCTTTCTAATTGAAATTTGTGTTATTAACCAGATGAAAATATTTTTTCTGTGTTTTCTAACTTATTTGGCAATGCGTACTAACTGATAGTAGCAAACTAACAAGTAGAAAAATAAGATTTGAAAACTTTGCTTGGACAAAGCAGGAGAAGGCTAGGGTGTTAGGAGAGTCTCCTCTGCTCATTTGTCGACCATTTGTGCTCCCAACACCGCAACAGGCTGTACAACCCACTGCCATGCCAAAGTGGACTGCTCATCCATATGGGCCAAGCTAGCAAACGCAGTATGTATCAGAAACATTGGATTTACTGCCCGTGCACAGATCACCTGTGCCACATATTCACAGCAGGTTCCTGGGTCAGATTCCATTCTGGGGGATATGCAAATGGCTGAGTTTGGACATGAGGTGCAACTCTGAAGTTTATAGTTTTTTTTAAGCCTTTTCTCTAATAAAGATTTTCTGCTCCAGTCCATCTGAGGTTTCATTTATAACTTAGTCATGTCTTAATCACTGGACAGAAAATCTGCAATATTTGCTTTCACATATAGTGCGACTGCTGCAGAGCCTGAACTAACAGAAAAGGAAATCTAGCTTAAGTAGTAAAATGGAAAACCTTGGAGAATACTTGGTGTTAATACAAGTAGTGTTACAGTAGAAAGAGGCATTTGCTGCCTTCCAAATAATAGGAAAAAGCCAAATGAACAGTGACTGTCAGTAGACAATTCTCTGCTTGTTTTTCTTCAGAAAGATTGATTTTCTTCTGATGGATCAAAGAAAAAATCCAATATCTTCACGCTAACAACTAATAGAAAACAAGGAAGCAACAGAAAATAAAGTTGCCAAACTTTATGTTCCTTTGGGATCAAGGATCATTGAGTCGTGCAAAGAGACATTGAAGCAACTTAGAATGTAGAAGTTCCCTAGAAGAAAAATAAACCGCTGAGATTTACTTTCCTCCCATTCACAAGGTCAACACACGCACTTTCCTCTGCTGCTTCAGTGTAATTTCTCCATGAAAGCTGCTTGGTCAGGTACTGTGAAAAAAAGCAGCATTTGCTGCAGTGCTATGGAAATATTTTTGCTTATGGAAACATGCATTTGTCATGAGTAAATGTAATGTAAATTGGCATAGTAGAATGATACTTGTAATTGAGACTGGGGGCTGTATTGCTTTCCATGCAATAATGCCTTTTATACAGCTTGTGTTAGTTCCTCTGTGAACATGTGGCCTGTACAGAAATGGGTGTTGCATTCTTTCTTTTTCACTGTGGCATGTTTTCATGTGGCTGTGTAGGTCTGGTCTCTTCCCTGGGCTACAGCTATGAGAGGTGCAGAGAGCGAGTTTAGCATTTCTACCGGCATCTTAGCAGGGAGAGAGGGCTCCTGCACTGGATGACTTGGGAATATGCTGGTTCACAAAGGGCTATAGAGCCAGAAATAATCTTTTTGTAGGTGCGAGGGATGTCAGAACTGCATTTATGGTGTGGTACTTTGTTCTGCTCAGGCGACTTCAGCTGGGTGGCAGGAGGAAGACAACCTGTCTGCCCTGTTGTGGCCCTGTGCTGAAGGGTGAGCAGGGCTGTCGGGGAGAGGAGACTGCGTGTACACGGGGCAGCTGGGCAAGCAGCCCCAGTGAGAGGCAGAGCGCCCTGGAAACCTGCAGCAGGAGAACAGCCCAAAGCCAGTCCTATGGCTGAGAGAGAGGATACCTCCACAGGGGCTGTTCATGGGCCTGAGGAGTTTGTTGTAAAGCAGGAAGAACTGAAAATTGGTGTATTAGAAAGTAAAGAGCAATGGAAAGAAGCACTGTGCAAGGACACTGTAGGAAGGGAAAAAGAGGTTTGTTCTCAGGTCATTTAATTTCAATCTGTTCATCCCAGCAGGTCGATGTTTTCTTGCTTTAAAAGGTTACCTTGGTCTAGTTTTCCATATGTTTCATTTTAACGAAACCTGGCTTTGCAGATTGGAAGCCTTTGGTGCCTTTTGGCTTTGAAGCAGTTCCGCCCTGAGGTACTGGCCAGTTCAGGTCTTGTAATATATGGCAATCAGAGGAGAAGAATATATATCCTAATACGTCCAGCAATTTAGAAGTTCACTCTTGAAAAAGGAAAGATAAAGAAGAAAAACGGCCTCTGGTAAAAAGCCCCAAACAGCCAAATTATCTAACAACTTTCTAATTTTGTTCTTCTGGCATATGCTGGTGGGAGGATCTCAGAGTCTTATTGCTTCAGCTCAGAAAAATAAGAAGTAATACAATGCAAGAGATCTCGGTGGGGAAAAAACACAGAAAGAGAGCTTTGGCATATGTCATTTTCTTTTTTGAAAGTTAAATATGTCTAAACACTATAACTGGGATAGTCAGTGAACAGAGACTGTGAGATTACAGGAATGTTTTCCTGTAATCCTCCTATTCCAGGTAAAATAAGCAGACCCAGCATCCAGTTTACATGTTCCCCCCCAACAAAGTAGATTCCTCACTTCCTTCTTGGGCTTCATAAATATGCAAGGGTATGAATTGAAACAGAGAAGCACTGTCTCTGCAGAAAATATATGATTTTTTTCAAGCTATGGCTATGATCCTCAGGGCATCTTCAATGTCACAGGATTTGGGTTTGTGCTGAGATTACTTGGCTGTTTTGTTTTCATGTTCTCATTCCATTTCATAAAAAATTCAGATGTCTTTCAAAATAGTTATCTTCACAGCTGTGTGTTTTTTAAATCAGAACTGATAAGCAAAGTAACTGTTGGGGGTAATGCTGGCATCAGATTCACCAGATACTTCAATTTTACCTCTGTGCACCCACATTTTAAACTTACAACCTTTCCTCTTGGATAAGACGCATTAACTTCCATGTTCTTCTGGTTAAGACCAAAGAGAAATTTATCTCCTTCATATCAGAATTGTTTTAATTATGTTACACATGGACATATATTTAACCTCTTAGTATGGCATGAAAAGGCATGCCAATGACTTTTTCTAAATACCTACTTTATTTTGCTTGAGTGCTTGTTAGAGCCTTTAGCTTTGCTTTGCATTCGAATAGATGTTATAAAAGTGGGAAGAATGTTGATAACGTTGAACATTTTAGCTCCAGGGTTTGACACTCTAAATCTGGCTAAAATATAAACTCTTTAATGTTTCTTTATCTGTACTGACAAAAAAAGTAGTGTGGGCTGAAATTCTAAATGCTCACTGAAATGCAGCAGCGCAGTGATTTGCTTGCTTTAGCTATGATCCTTTGTGTTTCCCTGGCTGTTTAACTAAAATCATTTTTGTCTCTTCTATAGCATTTTGCAGGCTAGTGATTGAGAACCTTTTGGAGAAACTGTGTAACACAGCAGGAGGTCATTCAGATCCTATCTTTACTATTAATTTTTCAAGTCCTATGGTTACAATTAATGACAGGTTTGGGGAAGGCTGGTAGCTGCTTTGTAGTTTTTCCTTCTAGCAAGACCTGCAGCGTCAAGCACCACATGCCACTATCCTAATTACAGGGGCGCGCTGCTGCAGAGCTGTTCTTACCATGTTTTCCTCCCGAGCTCCCATTCTAATAAGGAAAGTGCCAAGTGCCAGATTTCTCTATTGTAAACTTAGGATTTCTGATTTGACAAACAGAGATGAAAGTCAAATATTTTTTAGGCACCAAGGGAGTTCGATACCCTGCTTGTTTGACATTACTGAGGTGTTTTGCTGGTGGTGTTTCTGCATATTAACTAGTCTAATGTGAAAAGGTTTGGTGAAAATCTAGAGAAACATTTGCTTCTTTAGAATTGGGTCTTGGGCTAGTCATGGGAGTGCCTGGCCCACCTGGGAAATGGGGATAATTATGCTCAGCCCTAGAGAAGTGCTCTGAGCTCTTTGGGTGGAAAGTGTTGTGGTTAATACAACGATCAGCATTAGTCCCATTGGGGCAGCACAGAAGGAATACTCTTGCACAAAACATACTGAGACTTGATCAGTACATGTCTCTGACTGCACAGTGATAACTAGGTGTTGTTTTGTGGTATCAATCCTTTCTTACTATCAATCAGGTGAATTTACTAGGTAAACCCAGGCAGTTTTAAACTAAGAAAATGGAACTCAGAATGGCAAAATCTACATTCTTCTTTCTGCAAACTGTAGCTTTTACCTGTAATAGGCATAGTGTAAAAGGCAGATGGATATGCAGTACATATTTTCATAGAATACACCTTGGCAATAACAAATACTTTAAATACATTATCAGTATTACTGTGCAGGATTTTTTAAAATGGAAGTTGTTGTCACATGAGCCTCTGGTGTTTTGTGGCAAAAAATCTGAAGACAATTGTAATAAACCAAGTCCTTATAAAAATTGAAAGTGCTAGCAGAACTTAATTACTGGCAGAGGGCAGCAGGAAGAAAACTGACTGTCAGATGAATAGCTTCCCTAAAGGTTTTAATTTTTAATTACAGAAAGCCTTTGCTGAGTTCCCTGAGATCAATATGAAATACAGATCATTCATCCACACTACAGTGCACTAGTGGCATAGTTATAAATATTCAAAAAGAAAGTGAAAGTAATATAAACAACCCTATTTTCCGAGGACAATTACTTCAACTTATAATACTTTCATATGCTGTGGCATACTGCAGACTATTCAATGGCCATGTTCCATTGGTGGAATATACAGTGGCCATGTTCCAAAGGTCTCGAAGTATGCAACAGAAAAAATATGTAACTAGCGATTGTGTATATTTATCATGACTGAATTTTCTCCAAAGTTTCCTTCTGGTGGATTTTTGCTCAGCAGGTGAGCGAGCTGCATCGTTATATAATGCCGTTTTCAGAATGCAGTGTCTGGCGCAGCCCTGGGAGCGTTGTTCACTTCAGTGCAAGAGAGTCATACTTTTTGTCTGAACTATGGCATTTTTTTGCTTTGCTTAATTTTCACTCAAATTTAGTTGCTAAATTACTGACCTTTATTTGCTCTGAGACTGTTATTCTGAATTTATTAAATCAATAATTAATGTATTGAATTATGATGTTTAACATAGCCAACAACCATGCTATTCTGTATGAAAGAATGAAATCAGATTCAATTTTAATTTAATGAACCTTTGATTCTTTTTGTGTTCTGAATTATGCTGAAACAGGTACATTTATTTTAGTTTCATACTTACGTAAGGGTATTGCTTTTTTTTTTTTTAGATACCCTTTTTTTTGACAAGTGAGGTAGAGTTATCTCCATTGACAATTTTCTGAAATAAAACAGCTGTAACCAAGGGAGACACCCTGGTGAGGTGGCTGCATGGCTGATGTGAGCTCTGCTTGCGCTGTCTCCAGGAAGATTTGCTCTTAACTCCTCCTGGTGCTGCAAGCTAGCTCACTTTGTTGTTCACAGATTCACAGAGACGCTGACACGGTAAATTTTGTTTTATGAAGCCAAAAGGATGTAAGGTTACACTGATGGGAATGAGGAACACGTAGTGCAGGAGTTGTTTGCTGCAAATGCCAAGGATGATTAAGGGACCTTCACTGAGCCTGGTTGTGGAGGTATCTAATTCACTATGTAATTGATTAGTTGCAATTATGCTTAAGTGTCAAATTAACAAGACTACACCAATGTTCTTTTAGTTACCCATCACTCTATCAGTACTGCTGGTCAGTGCCATGGAAATACTGTCTTTTATTCTGGTTTGCATGGCAGAATGCTATGTAGGAGACAGAAACAAACTGATGGATGAGGCAGACTGTACCTTTTAATAGTATTTCAACTGAAAGAAATGTCACCTGTGTAAGGCTGCAGAAGAAAATAGCTTCTGGTGACAAAGTCCTTGAGTGAGACCATCTTAAAATACACAAAAAGTCTTATGTGCTGATGTGTGGGAATGGGGCGGCTGGTACTGTCTTTAGCTTGTGGAGTCAGCAGGGAGAACAGGACATGAAATCACATCAGCAGCACACCTGGAACAGCTGAGGTTACTGGCAGGTAATTAATTCTCTCAGGTGCTCCTTTTTGGGGACCTTCCCTCCCCCAAATCTCTTATTAAAGAAGGTAGACACTAGGAACCCAATGAAAGATAACAGTTGTACCCCTTTCAGTAGGGCAGTCCATAGAGAAATGTTGAGTAATGTTCCTTGTGTTTCACTGTGTAGCAACTTTAGGTGTCAAAAATGTAAAAGCTTCTTTGCACTCACTACCAACACAGGGAGCTGCGAAGAGGGGGACTTGCTCTGCAAAAATGGTTTAAGTCAGCTATTTTGACAGGTTTCTTGGTGTTGCTCTTTAGCTGTTAATATTCTCTGAGAGAGGATGTCCAGAATCCTTCATCTTTCAACAATGGGAATAAGAAACTTTGCACAATAATTCTGGCTTAGCAGCCACACATTGTTTGTGAGCTCTTTCCTTCTTGCCTGCAGTTAGCAGAAGCAGGTATCTGGGCTGTTACAATTCTGCCTGCAGTGTGCTTCACTTGATGTTGCTGTCTAAGAACACCAAAGGTGGGGGACTGTGGGACATATTTATCCCAGGTAGGAAGTTGCAAGAAATCCCAAGGTTATTTCAGCACTGGATGTCATAGAAAAACATTGTTTGAGATTACTAGTGCAGGGGAAGAAGTGAAGTTAAAAGGTGAAAAGCTAAGATGCAAACAGTGGATGCAGCTGGCAGGAGTGTCCTGGTCACCACCCAAAGCATCAGACTGCAATAGATACAGACTGGCATTTCAAGGGGAACAAGTTAGTATGTCTCTAGCATTAGATAGCCCCAAAGCGTGTATTGAAGAAGGAGCGTAAAAAGTAATTATTTAAGGATTTTTCTTTATAACTCTTTGTATACATCTGAGAAAATAGGAAGTCAACAAGGACACTTTAAAAATAACGCGTGACTGTACGGAGACTCCAGAGTTGTCTCTGTGGATGTGTGTATGTTTCCCAGGCTCCTGGAGGGCTGCACAGACCCCTGCCATATGCTGTGCAGTCCTCCTGGAGTTCACTTCCTTTGGTCAAACGGCCTTGCCAGAGCACTCTGGTGTTAAGATAACTGTGACACAGAGCTACTTGTTAAGCAGTGTTACTGCTTCTAACTCCGGTGCCCCCTACGAATGGCCTTTCTGTCTTCTTGTTATGACTCCTATTTTGTATGCATACCATTGTAGAATATACATTGTCCCAAATATTTTAGAAATTAATGTACTGTATCAATATTTTAAAGAGCTCTGAAGACTGAATGTCATAGTGAGAGGAGGCATAGTTTGAAAATTAAGGCATAGGAGGCAGGAGTTGGAAGAAGTTTGGGCTGTCTGCCTGTTTTGGTCACAGATGTGCTGTATGACCTTGGCCAGCCGTGTACGACCACCTCAAGCTCAGACTCTTTTTTGTGCTGGGAGTAGTTCTGATGACTGCAGAGGAGACTCTACATACTGCGAGATACTGTGCAAAGCAGTAGACTGTGATCTTTAATATTTTTACCATGTTTTTGTTTGTAAAACATTTATTTCCTTCACAGAGGTGCTATAGATTAACTGAACATCTCATATTCATAAGTGTAAGGGCTGTTGTTATAGCAAGGTGGGTTATTGCTGTGTGGAGAAGATGACTTCCAGATCTCAGCAGAAGTGTTTCAGCAGTAGAGTGTTTTTCATCAAATCTAAGCAACTCCAAATTCACTATCTGCGAATTAAAATCTTACAGTGAAATCCAGCAGCACATGGGGATTATCCAGGTCCTGTCTGTGGTGGGGCCAAAGGGCAAAGCGGAACTTCATGGTAATTCCTGGAGTTCTCTTTCTGCTTGCAGGATTTTGTGTAGCAAATATTGTTTTCATTAAAATTAGTATTAAAAAACAAACAAAACCACAAGTGCGATAAATATAATTATGTCCCAACTTGCATATATTTTTGTGGTAGTTATGCCTGGAAGAGTTTGGAGTTTTCCAAAGCTCTCTGTACCAGTAGCGAGGCCAGTCTCTGTACATGGATTTTTAAAGCAACTGTATGAAGGAGGCTGGAAGGATGGACAGAGGAAATACAAACCTCAAAACAGCGATAGGAAGGCATAAGGCTTAAAGAAAAAGAACAAGAAAAAAAATTGCTCTGTAACAACTGTATTTGCAGTTCACAGCCTATAACCAGCCTGCTTATGTTTACATTAGTAAACTGTTACTCGTAATTTGAGTTCACCTATTAACATCTATTAAAAGATTATTTTCTTCCCTACAGGCCCATTGGAAGCATCATGGACAGGGACTGAACTGATCCTTTCTCTGAAAGCTCAATCCTTTCTCCCTCTGCTTTGGAGCCCAACTCCTCAAGTCCTTCTTCCTATGCCTTCCTGCTCTGGGAATTAAGCTTCAAAGATTTCAGGGGCTTTGTTTCCAGTAGCGAGGCCAGTCTCTGTACATGGATTTTTAAAGCAACTGTATGAAGGAGGCTGGAAGGATGGACAGAGGAAATACAAACCTCAAAACAGCGATAGGAAGGCATAAGGCTTAAAGAAAAAGAACAAGAAAAAAAAATTGCTCTGTAACAACTGTATTTGCAGTTCACAGCCTATAACCAGCCTGCTTATGTTACATTAGTAAACTGTTACTCGTAATTTGAGTTCACCTATTAACATCTATTAAAAGATTATTTTCTTCCCTACAGGCCCATTGGAAGCATCATGGACAGGGACTGAACTGATCCTTTCTCTGAAAGCTCAATCCTTTCTCCCTCTGCTTTGGAGCCCAACTCCTCAAGTCCTTCTTCCTATGCCTTCCTGCTCTGGGAATTAAGCTTCAAAGATTTCAGGGGCTTTGTTTTCCTTATGGCTTCTTTCATCAGCAATTTAGAGTCCTGCTTGCCTGGATTGAACTATTAGGAGTAAATTTAACCCATTGCTTTAATGGAAATCATTTGAGTGTGACTAAGAGCACCTTTTGGTTTCACTGGCACTCCATGGGCCATCCTTTAGTGAGAAACCCGAGCAGGTTATGCATCAACAGACATTATGGCCTTTCCAGTACTGAGAGGGCTACAAAGCAATAATATTTTTGATCTTGAAGCCAAGGTATACAAGTCTGAACTTCCACAAAAGGCAGAGATACTAAGCAGAGAAAAAGTGGTAGGGATTTTGTACAAAGAACAGGAAGATGTTTCAAAGTCAAAGGGGAATTTAAGCTGTCGGGGAGTAATTACAGAAATTGGAGGTGGGCCAGCATGCAAGGACTGGTGTCCCTGACTTTTACAAATGGCTTTATGAAATCTTAATGATGAGAAAATGTCAAGGCCTCAGGCTTTAATCCTTGAGCAGAATGTCATCTCTCGTATGTATTCCCTGAGGTCTTGTTGGGCTGTTTGCTTTCCCAATAAAAGGAACCTTTCCTATGGATCACTAGCATAAACCCATGTAACACCTCTGGTTTTGTGGAAGGTCTCCCATTCAGCTTATTGCACTAGTATAGGACTTGAAATCAGAGATTTAAAAAAAATTGTACAATAACATATGAGAATTCAAAAGTCTTGCAAAATTGAAGAAATATAGGAGTTGCCTTCATTATAAAGTAGCCTTAAAACAGTTTTGCAGAAAGCTTAGATCCTTGTGGTGGTCTTTAGAGTAAACGTGGGTCTGTAAACTGTCATCCTGCTCTCTTTGTTGATCAGCTGAGAAGGGAAGCCAAATCTGAATTTCCTGTTGTATCTTCTACCAATATACTTGATGCGCAGTCTTACTGTAAAAAAGGTCATCATTCATCAGCCTGTATGGTCCTAGGGGGAAAAAGTTGCTCTCTGAAGAATGCTAGAAGCAATCTTTAAAGAATTTCAGAGTGTATAGATTTTTACTTAGGTCAGGGATTTGGAGGTGTAAAATTAAACTACAGAACATCTCAAACATTTGCAGTAACTTTTGTCAAGATTAAGCTGTCAGCTACAGTTTTGTCCAGAGCTTTAAAAGAAAATATTATAGAACTTAATTACTTTCTGTAACTTTTTTTTCCCCCAAGAAGCATGGCAAGTATGGTAACTACATCATGTATTCACCCTGCAGAGCACATATAAATTTAAATAAAAGTAATAGAGGTTAGGATGTGGTTGATGTCATTTGAAATGCTCAGTACATATTGACAAAAAATCAGGACAATTTTATAGGCAAATTCTGATCTGTCATCTCCTCACAGACTACTATCATAATATTAATGGAAAAAGTGTAATGTTATATTTGATGAATTGTGACCCATGTTGTGAGTCTTGCCTGATGTATCGGTGACTTCTGACCTTTTTCCACTTGTGGACCACTTACGTTTTTAAAGTGAAAGCTTGGTTTCTTGTATTGCCTGTTTAACCCTACTGATAATGGGCTTTCTGCTCTTAGTTACATATTGCAGACCTTTTATAAATACTGCAGAGCCCCTGCCAGCGGTGCACAGACCACAAGATTAAAACCTCATGTCTACACAAACCTCTGTTGGATGGATGCCATCCTTGGTTGGATGGATACGAATGTTTAACAGTTAAACAGCTGTTAAACTGTTTAACAGCTGTTTGTATGAGTGTGTGCATCATTAATGGATTCATAAAAGAATGAGGGAATCAGTAAGTAAATCCTCACCCAACTTTTTCAAGCTAAACCTGTAAGCTTCCTCATCCTCACATCAGTTCTCTCCACCCAATATCATCTACAGTGCATATTTCTGACTTCTGCTTCCGTAGACTGTTCCAAACATGTTAAGTGGTTTGAAATTGATGTCTCCTTCGTGCTTCAAATGTTGAATATGCTTTCCACTAAAAAAGATGACTGTGTGTAACATAGTTTTATAGTAGGGATGTGTTTTGATTGTTAAGTTTGCAAGAGTTAAGTTTTATAGCTCTGTGTATAAATGTTTGCAAATAACTTTACTCCTGTTTTTAAGCTCTTATTCAAGAATATTGCATTGTTACTTTTTATTGTTCTGAAGTCAGAAAACGGATCAGGCAGTGCTTGCAGTGGAAAACACTGGTTTAGTTCAAGGTTTTATATGTATTGAATTTTTTAAAGTAGTACACTTCTAATTGTAAGCTATGGCTTCCAAGTCTTTTTCTCACTCAAGATCGTCTTGCAAGAGCTGGAGGGATAGTGATTTTCATTAATTTCTCTATGCACTTCAGGTTCTATGCACTTGTATGTTTAAGTCTAAAATATTTTTTTCTTAGAAAACAAAGTAGCGGACATTTTAAACAAATCAGCATACACTAATAGTCATTAATAAATAGAAACTTTGAAATATTACAGGAGAGTCTTGAATTTCTTTCTGGCCATACAAAACAGGGTCAGAAAGATAGGCTATGAAGAGTGTAACAGGGTGGAAAAAGAGCAAAGATGGAGGAACTGTATGAGGCTGTGTACAGTAGGTATATATATATAAGCTATTATTTGGAAGCCGCATGTGGAGCACTGGTTCTTGATTAACAAAAAGAAGATGTATAATTTAATTGGAAAGGTTTACTGAGATTTTTTGCATGGGAAAAAAGGAGTATAAATGAGAGAAGAGAGTACATCCAAAAAACTACTGACAAAATTGTCATTTGGCTGCCCTGAGAGGGAACGTTGGCAAGAATGAGACAGAAAGGTCAGAGAAAGAATAATTGGAAATGGCTATTTATAGCCACTACTGCATACCTCCTAGGTGTTTCAGCATATGAAAATGCAGACTAAACCAGGAGAAGTTAATGCAGTTAAGAAAGGTCAGGGAGATAGTCATTGCTGAATGGCATTAACTGGATCTTTGTGGAATTGTTGGGGTGGGAAAACCATTTCTGTGTGTGGAGCAAATAGCTGTAGAAAACATAAAAAGTATCCAGGTAAAGATATTATTATACTTCTAATAACATTAGTTTTGGCTCCTGCATGAAAATCTTTTGGATATGTAGGAGGAAAGTGTTGTAGGTCCATACCCTGTTTGCAGAACAGAACTACTGAAAAATCTATGCTCCCAATGGAGGTTGTTAATGAAAATATGGAGGTAAAAATGACTCTGAAGAAATCTCAATTTTATGCTCTGGGCTAAGGGCATGAAACCTAAAATGATTATTAAAGATCTTCATTGAAGGCATTACTAGAAGTTATATATTAATAAGCAAAGCAAATCCAACTTCCAATTGTTCTCAGAAGAAAAGAAACTTGATTTACAAATATCATTAAAGCTTGGGCTAAGATGCTCAGACCTGCAGAGATCTAATACAGCCCCTCTGTGGGAAAGGCTGCTGCCCTTGGCTAGCTCTGGGCCACTTGGCAGAGCAATTACCTTGTCCAGGTGGGTGAGCTAGAAGAGGTTCTGAACTTTGAGAGGTTGTCTAGACACGCTTGAATCAGGTCATCTTTCTTTGTTATTGCGGTGATTCCACATTGTTTTGACCATTGCTCAGAGTCACTGAACTTTAAAATAGCATTGCTTTGCTGAGCTCTTCTGACTAATGAGCTTGTCTGTCTGTAGGAGGTACCAAACTCATTGCTATTCATTGCAACAAAAAGCTTATTTAAGCTCTCCCCTCCCTGCCCGCCCCCAAGATAGTACTAACTATGGTAGTCTTAAAAGCAGAATTAGAGTCCTCACACTGAACTTTTCTGTTAGAGCTGTGAGTACCATCAAACATTCATTGTCAGGTACTCTTTGAAAAGAATAGTACTGTACCTATTATTGTGGACTTTTGATACCCTAATTACCTGCAAGCAATTCAGGTCAAAGACCTCATGTTTGAGTTTTCCCTTTTCAATTGATCTCTTAGAGTGTAAGAAGAGCAGTAAGAGCTGAACTGGAAAATTTCACTAAAACTTAGAAATAACAGTTGAAGGCATTTAACCTTTTCATGACCATTAGTTAGGATTTCCATTTGTGTCCACACTGTCTGACTGTGATCACATTACTGGCAGAGACGTGAGAAAGAAGCAGAGGAGAGACAAACGTTTGTTCTTTGGTTATCCATTTTGTGGCTGTGAGGTTTGAAGAGTCAATAAACCAAACTGTCAAACAGAAATAATACCAGTTTGTATCATTGGTGATATGGCACATAGGGAGATTTTTTTATTGATATATAGAATCTGCAAAATAATCTTTGAACACTCCCCCATCCCCACAAATTTGCTAGAGGTAAGCATATGAAGTAATTGCAGGGGGCCCTCTCTCTGCGCAGCACCCAGCAGTCTGGGATAACTCTAATTGCAGTAGATTCTACCTATTTGACTGTTCGTGTCTTTTTCATGGTGGTTTTTTTTTTAGGTGGGTTGTTTTTTCCCCTCTTAATTTATGGGAGAAGAACAGATTAGCTTATATCTTCACAACTGGTCTTTAACTGACTGAACAAAAAAAATTAATTTCGCTAATATATTTTCAGTTATAAAGCTTTTCAGAATCATAATCTTATAAATTTTTTTTGCTGTGTGAATTAATTCAAGTAACCCAAGAATTTTCAGTCTGTGTAGTACTATGTGCATAAAATCTATCTTATAAACTTAGCAAATCTGTGAATTCAAATGATCTTCCGTGAATTTTCTTTTGCTCTGTTTCATCGGTTGGAGGATGTTATGTATTTTTTAAGTGAAAGAACAGTCTTGTGAGCTGTCCTCTGTTGGTATCACATTAATTTCTTTTTAATATATCCCAAATAACCCCACTGTAACTTTATTGAATTCTCTCTTTAATAATGTTTGATTTATTAAAGAAGACAAGGCCAAAGTGATAAAGCCTTGGAGCAAATTCAGATTAGTTTAACTAATTGGCTTCAGTGGAGTTAGATTAGCAGCTAATATAAGGCACTTTTTATTTCATCTATGCCACTGGCATTAGCTTCCAGTTCTGGAGACAGTAAGCAAACTAGAAGTCAAACACATAATTGAAAGTATTTGGTTTATCTGGAGTTTCCAGCTTACCTTTAGTTGTCTTTCTTGTGCCAAAGGAAGGAATCTTGTGCCAATAACCAGTGAACCAGAATTTTCTGCTGCATGAAATGTTACCATTTGTTGATTCATCAAAACCAATTCAGTATAAATTCTGTTTATTTTGCTGTGATTGGCAAATACAGACATGTATTTTTACACACATCTTGATATCTGACTGCTGTAATAGTTCCTGTCTGGGAATCATGCGTAGTCCATGAGAACCATAGTCCATGTGAGAGAAATTCATGATGCATATGCATATGTTTTTTGGCCATTTTCTTCTATAATAAAACTCAGAAAGTCTAAGTGTGACATAGTGATGTAGGAAGTATGGCAAAGGCAGGCTGTGGAATGTGCTGCTTTATACAAAGTTTCTTGTCAAGGGTGCAGTACTACTGAAATAGATGCTATTTATGTTTCATATTTAGGTTTTAGATTTTTATTGTCAGGTTGTGTACAAAAAGCAGTTTTGTCTTTCCAAATAGATTTTGCTTTTTGCACTTTGCAAGTTGAACTGGCTTTTCTTTCTGTGCTGGAAATGATAGAATAAAAATGTTTCCATGAAGCAAGTGGTTCTAAGAAACATAAACTGTACTACAATTACATTTAATTCAAGCTCCATCCAATGAACCATTGGAAGTCTAGGACATTAGGTGATGCTGGAATATTTAGGAGGAAAACTGCAGTCCATGTGGGAACCTTTAACACTAGCAGAGAACACTGAATTACAGAAAAGCAACCGAGAGGGATAAGAGGCTGGAGGACACACAGAGTGCTGCAATGTTTTCCTATTTATATTTTTAATTTATATGGGTAGAGATGTACAAATCTAAATGTCTTCTGGTGAATTTAATTAAATATGAGAATTGTCTCAAACTAAGTGGCAGAAATGTCCCAAGGGAAAGATCAGATATTGAACTATGTGATCTTTCCAAAAGTATCTTGCACAGGCTCATAAGAGCTAATGAGGACACAGGAAAGCATGACTGTAAACAACCAAGAAAATTGTCATCTCCATTTATTAGTGCTGTGGTAACTTTGGGTGTCTAATTCACACTAAGAAAATGTTGAAATATGGCCTATGAACTATATAGAAGATGTCTTCTAAATAACAATGCTGTTTCTTTTGCAGAACTAGATGGCATCGTTGTTTATCCACTTATAAAGGAAAATGTTTTTGGTGTCACATTAGCCATGTCCAACACAGATCCAGTTCATTGTTTTGTTTGTTTTTTGCTACATGAAAATTTCTGTCCTTATGTGATTCTTTGTGTGCCTCCACAATTCTTCTTCTGGCTGATGACCTCTGTCCTTATAAATGAATTTGTTGGGTAGAACAGCACCAGATGCTTTCCAGAGATTCTGGTACTTTTCTGTTGTACTTTTATATTTACCACTACAGTAGTGAAGAGGAAAAAAATTAGGTCATAATCTTCCTTCTGTAGATCCAGTTTTAATCTTCCTCATGCACTTCAACTTTGTGATCTTTTGTTACTTTAGTGCTTCCAATAGGTTACTTGCTATCAGGTTTGGTCACTCAGTTGGCCATCTCATAGTTTATTATGGTTATTCGGTATTATGCAATTTTCTGCTTTCCCTTTCAGGATTGGCTGATGCACCAATAATGACCTGCATTCTTGATGACTTGCTGAACTTAATTATACCATATCAATAATTTTGATCAATATGATTCTGTCATAAAACTCTTGGTGCACTGAATAACATTTAAAAATCTTTTCTCACTCTCTATCGTTGAATAAAACTCTCATCTCTCTCTGCCATTTAACATTTAATGCCCAAAGTGAGTTAATTGGGTAACTAAACTCCTTTAAAGCAGAATATATTTTGAGATTTGGTGATACTGGTTATGAAAATAAAATATTAAACGGGCTCTGAAAAGCACTGAAACAAAGGCAGGAACAGCCATAATTCATTCTTCTTCAGCGATGATATTTTGGATCTTGTTCTTCTAAAACATTGGAGATTTATTGAATTACCAAGATCCAGATAACAAAACAAATAGAAAACTGTCAAATAAGTGAAAAGTATTTTCACTCTTATTCATTGGAACATGATAACTGATGTGGTTAAAAGGAGAAATTGATGTTTCTAACAGTAGCTGGACATAAAGCTATGTATTTTGTTCTCCTGTTCTAGCCTCTACAAATGAAAAACCTAATGGCAGGAGAAAGTCTCTTCCCTGTAGGGGCTAAATTTAAATAAACAAAATAAATTGTCATTGAAGATGTTCTGATCATGGCAATGCTTGAATATTTAAGGCATAGAAAGGCTAAGGCAAAGCTATAGCTTTTCTCTGTTGAAAAATGTCACGTTAAAGGCAAAGCAATTTGAGGAATGATTGTTGCTGTTAGCATTTTTACTTCGGGATGGACTTCACAATGTGAGAAATTGAAAGACAGGGAAATTTTTTTTTGAGAACAAACTGAATAGCTGCATTAAACCAAAAGGTATCTTCAAGGCTGTGCTATAATATACAGTGTGCTGGGATATCTTTCTCTTTTTGCAACAAAATTTTAAAGCCTTTCTTTTTTTTTCCCAGTGTGAAATCAAAGTTTCTCTATTGCCGTGTTCCTGACAGCATTACAGTAGAAAGGTGCCTCATTTAGCAAAATAGCCTAATTCGTGAGTAATTCTCTTTAGATTAGAATTCTGTCGCTTATAGATATTGAAAACATGTTTTAGTTCTTCGTCTATGGAAGCAATCAAATATGCAATAGCTTATGAGTCCCATAACTCTGCTAAGGGCAAAGATATCAAGAAAGGGTCACCATGTATTTGAGGTAAGATAAAATTTTTAACCATTTACAATAACAATTTGAAAACAGTTTTTTTCTCTTTAAAGAAAACTGCCTAGGCAGAAATGATCTCTTTTCTGCTTTTTCTATTGCCATATGTTTATGCAGTGTTAAAATCATGAGAATCATTTGCAGATAAGGCCTCCTGGCTGTGCATGGGACCCAGTGCTCCCCACACCTGTGAACTGTCCGAGGAAAAAACACCTTCCCTTTGGGGCACCCCTGTGCTTAATGGGAAAAGCACCACTTGTTGCTTTTTTGTGAGAACACCACGTGTGGGTGTTGATGGTCCACCCAGCCCAGGGTTTGTTCTTTGTCAGTGATAGCAGGAAATGTGGTTTAGGGAGACAACGATGAACTTGTTAATTGGAGAGAGAGAGAACCAAACCCAACAAGGCTGAGGCAATAATGGATATTATGAAATGTAATTCTTGTCAAAACTGATTTAGGAAAAGCAGACAATAATTGAGATAAATGACTATGCTCCATTACACCTCTTCCTCCCCACCTTCCCCCCCCCCAGCACTACAGGGACATATGAATGTGCTTTTGCTTTTTTTAGTGTTGGCTCTTTGTCAAGAGCCAACTTGACTTGACTCTTGATACTTGACTTTCTGATACTGTGTTATAAAGCTCTAGTCAAATTCCTTTGATGTCGTGTCTGGAATACAAGGCATGACTTCTAGGGCTTCTCTTAGAAACATGCATGAACCGACTGGAGGCCGTTGCATGCATTTCAATAAATGCAATCATTTGAGTGGTTTGGAGTTCATGTGGTTGTAATGAGAAACAAATTTCTGCAGGCAGCAACCAGAGACTCTCTATAGCAAGTGGGAATGCTGGGAAACTTTGTACTGAAGAATATAATTTTTTCTTGCATAAGTTTTAAGTGGGTTTGTTTTTTATAAAGGATCTCTTTCAATGTCAGTTCATTAATGTTATGAGACTTGGCTTAGAAATGTCTGAGCACACCCAGGAGATTGTAACTGCTGGCATCTGAGGAGTCATCCCTTAATGTAGTCTCCAGGCTGGTTACAGTGGTCAGTTTGTGCTGCAGGGGGGTGAAGACAGATGGGACTGAGCTTCCCATTATGCTCATTTCCTGGAGTGGGATGCCCTTGATAGAGATGAAGTCAGGGTTACAGGCAACCCTTTTCTTCCCCTGGAGTGAGAGAGGTGGCTGAGATGGCTCTGTGAACATGTACCTGTTCAGAATTTCTGAGCACTGGTTTGAATAGCTAAGAAACTCAAAAGTGTCCGATAGAAACACAGCTAAATTTCAGAAGAGGAACTTTTTAGTCTTCTTCAAGGAAAAGGTTGTAAAGATTTATCTACCAAAATGACCTGATTCAGAAAAAATTCAGTTGAATTCTCAACAATGCCAGATTTGGGCTCTGACTCAGCAATACTCATGTGAGTAACTTCCATAGTGCCAGTTACTGAAGTGTGTTTTAAGAACTGGAGCCCTTGGAAATTGATGACATCACTTAAATGCAAAAATAAATGCACCATAGTCTTCTAAAATAATTCGGAAAAGCAGCAGCTTAATTTTGATATGAAATACTGGCAGGGCATGGGGGGAAACTATCTGTTACTATCTCTCAGCATCCTAAAGAAGTTGAGTCAGTACTGAAAGGAGATGCAATACTTATAGCTGGGAAATGGTCCTTGCAGGTGGGCTCCTTTGAATGTGGGGTCCTACTTACTTGTGCTTCCCTTCCCCTTTACCTGCAGTGTAGATCTGTGGTTTCTCCAGGTTGTGGATCCTATATGCCTGATGTGCCGGTTAGCTGCTTGCAGACCTGCCACACAGAACTGGAAAGGCTGGGGCCCTGTGGGTATCTATGGGGAAAGGTAGAAGTGAGTTAACTGTGTGAGCTTCACACTGCCTCTGCCTTGAAAACAGATGCCCTTTCTAAAGGGTATGCGAGTTCCCTGCCAAGTGATTGAGCTCAGGGACAAAGAACCACTTTCTTCAACGCAGCCAAACAGAGGGCTCTATCGACTTTCATTGCTCAGTCTTCATGTATCCAAAATCTACTCATCCATTTATGTCCCCACTACACTTTGAATTTCTCCCCTAACCAAGAACCCACTATCCCTATGTAAGTTGTCTTACACAACTCTCTGTGCCTTATAAAGCCAGGCCCTAGTGCTGTCTCCATTCTTCCTCTGCCACAGTATCACCATGCTCCTTACTTATCCAAACTTCTGCATTCCCATGTCCTGACATATGAGGTGTGCCTTCTTTAGGATAATCCCTTCTAGGATAATCCCCTAACTCACAGCGCTGTCAAAGGACCCAGTGCTTTTGGATTCTCTGTACAGGCTTCCCAGAATCGGTGTCAACCACATCCAGCTTGAAGCTATGCAATACTGCAGAAACCAGTGTAGCAAGAACCACATCTAAAGAGATCGCAGGTCCTCAGCCTCTCTCCCACTTCGCTGTGAACGTTGGTGCCAGGGGGCACAATCTCGGATTGCCAGCCAGCAATGTACACGGGATCCCCAAACCGCAGCCAGTGAAGAGAGCAAAAGAAATCTCCTGGGTGCTGCAGAAGGCGAGTGACCAAAGGTGAAGTCTGGTGGCTGTTCTGTGTCTTGTTCCTCCCAGAGGTGTGTCCTTCTTTGCTGACCATGCACTCATGCTCTGTAACTCCCGCCATACAGCCCAGCTTGGATCCTTCCCTCGGGCACCGGGGCTGAGAGCAGGGGGGTGTTTGGCAGCGCTTGGCCTCTTTGGGGGCCTGTGTGGCTTGTGAGCTGCGCGTTGGCCACCGCCGCACTGCACCTTTTCCCCAGCATGTTATCCAGCGAGGGGTTTGTCCTTCAGGCCTGGAGATGGTATCTGGTTTCAATCCATCCTTATTGCTAAATCACTTTGGCAGCAAACTTTATTTACATTTCATAATTACCTTAAAGTCTCATTGCAGCAGACACCTGGTACTTGCCATCACATTTAAGGTTGCAAAACAGTTTCCATAGCAACAGCTGTCTCTGCACACCATAATTTCGTAGAGCGTTTCCCTATTGGCTAAAAAAAAATCCACAATTGCTTTCTGTCCAAGGTTTAATTTTCCCATCAATCAATTCTGAATTAATTTGAGGTGAAAGAGTATATTATTTCTTATTAGACAAAAAACACCCCCCATTTTCTTCTGGGAAAGACTATTGCAGAAATAGACAGGCTGAGGACTACTAGTGTTGTTTGGGCTGAGAAAAAGGTTTGGTTTTAATTTAGTTTTAATTAAAGTAAAACAATACCATGGGTGTATGAGGCAGTGATTTGTTTTTGACCATTTAGTCATACTGTTGTGTGTCTGTCCTTTTACTTGACTTCCTTGCCAGTTTTAAATACTTAAACATTTTAAAAAAGTAATAGCTGTCTATCTTAAAGATTAGCTTTTTTGGCACATGTTGTACTTTGAATCTTAGCTGTCCAAACAGTAAAAACGAGCCAGTGTTTTCAGACTCCGTCCCTTTCCTATTAATGTACGTGTAATGTTGTTAGAATCAGTCAAAGCTAAAGCCATGCTGGGAGATTTGGAGCCACTAGCTTTGAATTTATCCATTCTGACAAGAATCAGACTTAGGATTTGCTGCTTTAAATGTTTTTAACTTAAAATTAGCAAACTGGTTTTCTTCAGACTTAGGCTTGTACTGACTCCTGAAGAAATCTACAAAGCAAATCTAATTTGAAGAAAAATACCATTTTAGTTCTGAAGTTACTTGCATTTAACAAAATGAATTGTAAACTGATATAATCTTAGTCATGCTGTTTCAGATCTCATTCTATCCATGTTCAACCATTGTCTCTTAATTTTATCATTCTTGGATTTCTTCAGTTTCTCAAGCTTTATGAAAACTCTTTTTATTGTGTTTTTGGAATATTCTGCATGGTCTGCTTTGTTCAGCTTGGTAGATTTTAATCAATATAAAACCCATTTGAAGCATTTGAAGGATTTAAATTGTGGGCATGTATAAAGACCAAATTTGGGGGATAGCAAAATGTATTAGGAGTCAAGAGATATTTATGTTCCTCTTAACAGTATATATGTTATGCATATTAATCTGGAAATGCATGGTCAGCTCTCAGATTTATTGACAGTTTCCTGTGCATCACCTTTGTGTCCACAGCAGCTGCAGCAGAATTACAGGCCTCCCATTGCACTTTCTGGTGCCTAGCAGTTCTGTGCATGGTGCTTCCAGCTGTGCATGCACAGCTTCCAGCTTGACCCCAAATGCTCTCTTATACAACAGATTACAGCCCAGAAGTAGTCTTTTTTCTTTAAAAAATGCCGTGCAGGTTAATTGCACATTTACATCTCGAGAGATCAGAAGAAAATAATGATATTATGTTTAAATTACTTTTATTCTTTGCGTATATACGTTACAATAATCTTCAATAATCTGAGGATATCAGTTTTATTGATATAATGAAATAACTTCCTATTCAAACTAAATATATGTGTATCAGTTTTTATACTACAACACTTTTTGTGTGAGGGAATGGATTGATGGAAATTACTTAGCTATAAGTAGAAAATTAAACATATTGAATTACATATTGAAGGTGTGTTATAAAAAAAACAGTGCAAACAGTCTGAATACTAAAGCTGGTAACGTTAAAGTAATGTGACGATATTTTTTTCATTTAGCATTAAAATTTATAGCACTGCAATTTCAATGTATTCAATATAATAGGCTGTAGAACTTGGGCTGCAAGTCCGAGGTGGATTCAGTGTATTTGAAAGCTGTTACAATAATGATAGAGATTTTTGGAAGGAAATATCTTTTCCAACATACTTGTGGTCTGGGAACAAATTTTGCTCCTAAGAGCACCAGAACACATACTGACTTTTAAAAAGACAAGTGGTCCAAATCTTATTTGAACAAATAGCTCATCAACTTGCCATTGTCATGTTGTAATGGGATTAATGAATGATATATTTTGGACAGCTACATTACACAGGCAATACCTATTTTTCCCATTTGCGTTAAAGAATATATTTTCTAAAGTATCAGAGACATATACTTAGTTCTATTAAAATTAAATTCTTTCCACAATTTTGAGCTATACTCCTTTAAATTGGTAGCTCAGCAGCAGATTAGCAGAAAAGGGCACATTTACGTTCACATTTTCACTCTTCTTTGCATCCTCATCCATCAAGTTCAGACCTTCTGGGTTTTTATAATCTTTTAATTGAAATGTTAATGTATAATGTAAGAGTGCAAAAATACTCTAAGAAAGTGTGGGGGGAGAAAAATCACAGGTATCTAAAATAACATTTAGAGTAACTGGAAAGAGTACATGGATCTTTTGCTGCTTATGTTCACATGCTGGCTTTTAGAAGTTGATAATATTCCTAAACATCTGCTGAATGTGCCCATTTCTTGGGCCTGGTGGGTTCCTATTTTTCCATTATCGCTGAGTTCCTGGACTGTTCTATAACACTAACATAGTTTTTGCAGTCTGACACTGCAAATTATGTGGCAATGTTAAACTACCTTTACTCTTGGTATGCGACTAACACAAGCAGGTCAATAAAATAGATGAAAGTTGAGGTTTACAAGGAGAAGTCTAGCTAGAAAGGCAAAATGATCTGTGTTTCATATTCAACAGCAGACAGTATTCCTATGAATATGGATGTCCAGGGATGCCTTTGTTAATGAGGGAGGACATCAAATTAAGCAGCAAAACAACACATTTTTCCTGCAAAAGAAGTAATTTTCCTGGGTGTGTAGGCAGCTTTTGCAATTTCCTTTCGTGTTTTACCATTACTATGTTTTTGTGAGGTGTATTTCCAAACACTTTTTATAAGATGATTTCTCTTGGAATGACTGTCTATTGATGTTTGGGGCTTGACATTAGTGTTCGATGTAGTGGTACCATCTTCTGACAAAGGCTTTTGAAGAATGAGAATCACTTCTGCAGTATATTTTTTTAAAATAACATTTCCCATATAGTCAGAAAAAAACACATTCTTTTGGTTTTAAAGCCAGTCAGCATACTGACCTGAGCATGGACCTCTGGATGATTATTTGCTGTCTACATATAGCTCACTTCCAGTATTTTGGACAAACTCTCAGCTCTTGATCCAGCCCTTGTGTGGTGCTAAAAAGCAGGATAACTGCTGGAAATAGGCAGAAGGAGTCTCTCCCCTTTGGGAGGAATCTGTGGCAGGAGCATAGCTAGTACAGCCAGCTCAATGCCACCTTCTTTTACGTTCTTGATATGTTGGGTTTTGTTTTGGAGTGCCTACCATGGTATGGGAAGAGGAGATGTGAAGTTTATTCATCTTATGTTTTGTTGGCAAAAGCCATTCAAAGAGTGATGTGAAGCTAGTGCAAATCTGAAACAGCCTTGGAATTGCTCTAATTTACACTTAGAGCAGGAACAAGCCAAACTGGGTTTCTCCAGGAATGAGAGGAATGAAAACAGCTGTAATAATATTATTCCCAACTCCCTTAGATCTTCTGATGAGCATTTGAGGACCTTGCCTCAGGCTGCCAAAGTTAGAGATTGGATTACAGTAGATTACATTATGTTGTATTTGTTGTTAAGTGCAATTTATATCCACAGAAGAAAAAAAAAAAACAGGAAAAAAAGTTTTCAGTCAGGGGACTGTCATTTTTGCTTCACTAGAAAAGCGATGAGTTGTCATACAAAGCATTTTTGCCATGGAAATCACTGTAGCAATTGAAGAAGTATTATTTTCATTTCACACTGCCCTGTGGGAAGCTTTGGGTCATTTCTTATATCTCTGTTAAAAACACTGCAGAATTTTTGGCAGTGACTGGAAACACATCCCTGAATAGAGGCTGTCTGAAGAAAGGAGGCAGGCCACCTGCTCAATCACTGTAGGATTTACAGTGGGTTTTATGCTAGTAAGACATGATGTGAGCTACACTGGTGGTCTGCCCTTACCTATACACTGGGAGATCTCTTAAGTTTTAAAAATGTGAAATAGATTCTTTACAGTCCTCCACATGCAAGCTTTTCATTTTAAGTCAAGTACCTCGGAGAAGCCCAAGTGGACTGTAGTGACACAGCTGCCTTTATCAAACTGCTATGCACCTTTTGAAAAAGAGAAGAGTTTGTTTTCACAGGGCCAACTTGCTAGGAAAACATCAATTATTCTATTTTGACTGTTGACTGGCATTGATGATATTTGAATCTGTGTTGCCAGTTACAAGTTAACTGTTCCAGGCTTTGCATAAGGCTGACCGGTTTCCAGTTCCCCAGCCGCCACTTTTACTGCTTGCAACACTGCAATAACATTGGGAAGCTTTTGTACTTGAGAATTTCCTTAGATTTTTAGGTTTGTTAAAAAATTGTCAGTAGTTCAGAGAGCTTCTCAGCTAATTATCTGGGCCTGTTGATTTGAAACTGTTATATTTTTCCAGATGCTGCTTTACATCTTCTTTTATTATAGGTCATGCAATTCTGTTTTGTTCACAGTCAGGTAGGATGAATATATCTTTTAGTGCTCTGTTTTAAACATAGCACAAAGAATTAAGAAGCATGTCTTCCTTTTATGAATTGGTATTTGGTTGTACTATCTGTATAAAGCACTGAGTATATGCCTTGCTTACAAGTTCTTTTTTTCATAATTTGTTTTTCAGAGCATGTTCTCGATGTCTGTGACCCCACTGGCTATTTGATTGATTCCTTCAGTGCCTATTATCAGCCATTTGCATTATAAATCTTGTAACATGGATATTAACCTTTTGCTTTGTACCTTTCTTTTTATGCTAGTGTGTTTTATTGATGATTAAACTGCAATTTTGTTTTGTTTCCCTTGTTTTTAAATCTGCTGCATTTTTCAGGTTTGTGAAAGTGTGGGTTGCTGGCATCCAGTAGGATTTTTGCCAGTGTTTTCAATTTGAAATGTAGTATTCTTGGCAGGGATGTTTTTGCTATTACACATGTGTAGGATGTGAAAGAAGAAAAAGGTTTCGGGAGATGGATACTTTATAATTCTTGTTCTCTTTTTTTTATGCTTTCTTCTAAAGAAAGAGGTTACAAAGTACGTTGGATATAACATTAAATAAAAATAATGCAAAGGGATACAAAACCAAAAAGAACCAACTGCTATATAAAAAAATCTCTGAAAAATGGGCTGGTTATACAAGAGAGGTTTTATTCAGGAGGAAAAGAGTAAAGTAAAGATTTTTTATTTTATTTTATTTTAAGTTTCAACTTCCTAGCTAAGCACAGAAGTCATGCAAATGAGGGAAAGGTGAAGCAACTGAGTCCTTTGAAAGTGAAACAGTATGTCTCATCTTAGAATCGGGAGGGAATTCAATGAACTATTTAATATAGACTCTCAAGTTTATTAAATAGGGTTTCTCAATTTCTGAACTTGCACTGGAAAAAGTTGTAGCTGGTGTTAAAACTGTTTGCTTTATTTATGACATTGTGGTTCAGCTTAGAGACAGTAAAGGCAATGTCACCTGATTGACAGCTGACCGGAGTAGATTTATTACATGGATTGCTGTCTTGTGTTTCAAAACCTGTGGAGAGCAGGACTTGCTAATTATATATCTTGACTTAGATTGGAAAGAAATATCGGTAATACTTTACCAGAAATACCAGCTGAAGTTTTACAAAAAGCAGATTTAGTTTGAATCATAAGATATTACGTGCTACCAGCAAGCTTTGATTGCATATGTGTGGCCCAGATGGCAATGCAAGGAACTTATCGATATGAGGCAGGAACACAAATAATGTTTTAGTCAGACTGAAAGCTCAGTTTGTTGTTCCCAACATTAACCCACTGTGGTTAGTTAGGCTTCTGGAGAACAGTTTGGTCTTCCCGAGCTGACAGTTGTATATGGACTAGTGTGTGTAATAGCAATTAATAGACCCATTTCCTATAAATTTATGTAATTATTCTTTTTGGTCTTATGTCTCTAGAACGTGCCTGGCCATGTTTAAACTGGCCTACAGTTCAACTGTGCGCTGTGTAAAGAAAGGTGCTTGCCTTTTCGCTTGCATTGGCAAGTTATTCCCTGTAAACCTTCTCAGTACTGTGTTTGTAGCTTTCTCTGCACCAGAATGGCTGTCCTTATGTTCTACCCCATACTTCCCTCCTGTCATCTCTTTCTAGAATTGAAATTGTGTTCTGTGGACTTTGACACTGGTCATTCTCATCTCTGCTGTTCTGACAGGAAGACAGACTGAAATCCTCATGGTAAGTTGCTCAACAAATTCATATTTGCATTTTTTTGATCTTTTAGAGGAAAATTTTCTGGTCCTAGTGGTTTTTCCCCCCCTCCTTTTTATCTTTTGTTTCCTTTTCTGTGCATTAATTCTGATGCAATTTCTCATGTTCTTCCTTTTCAAAGTATTGAACTGTTAAAGGAACCATCCACATGTTCACTGCAGTCAACAGCAACACAGATAACTCATTTAGTTTCTCTGCTAACTGAGAGTTCATCTAGCTTGCTGGTTTTGCTTCTGATCAACCACTACCCTATCCTTGTAAGAAGGCATGAGATTGTGCATCCCACTATACACAGAGCTGCAAATCACTGCTGCAACGTCACAGGGATCTTGAAACTGACAGAAATATCTTGCCACTGAAAAGACAAGACCCATAAGTTAACATAAAATTACACAACTGCATTTTGAGGGGTTTATATACTTGAATATACAGAGTTACAGTGGTGCTCCAATCTAGAAGCAGAAATAGTATCGCGTGTCTTCTGAAACTCAGGGAGGCAAACACCTGTTCTCATAAACACCTTCACAGAAAAAAAGAACAACCCCATTCAACCCCATTTGGTATTACGTGGCTTACACGATTAAGGACTCTGAAATTTACTGTGAAAAGGAGTGTAGACTTGTGGCTCACTCCTGCCCTTCTCTGGACTAGCCAGATGTGAATCAAGTCTGGTCTAGAAGCCAGCTGGCCTCGTCAGAGTAATGTTGTTGCTAAGCTACTGTAAGGCGCTGTCGATTACCTCAGTGTCCTGCTAATGCAACTGCATTAGCTGCATTACATCCTGAGTGGACTAAAGCTGCCTCCCATCCACTTGACTTGGAGCATAAGCGAAGAAGTGTCTACATGGTTCAGGGTAGACACAGTATGAACCATAAATACGAAAGGTCTGAATGTTTCTGAAAATGTAGGCTTCTCAAGTCACTTAATCCTTGCATATTCGAGCTACATCTAAATAGTTTAAAAAGTCTCAGTCTGCATTAGTACAATGCAAATGAAATACCTAATTGTAAAATACATGGTTGTAGCAGTCTTCTGATCATGAATTGTACTCTAGGAGAAACTATGAATACTCCTGGGAATAGAAAAATGGAAATGTTTGTGACTAAATTACCTTCTAACTTCACTCTTAAATTGTGTAAAGCTGGGTACTTGGTTCTTCTGGTTTTTTTATTTATTTATTTTTTTTTTGGCTGATTTTGGAAACAAATCACGTGCAAAACCATCTCCAATGACTAAGTAGTATAAAGGTTTACAGTGTGACAGAAACACTGCTCATTCTGCTATTGCGAATAGCAGTTTCTGTGTTTCATTGCTGAGAGTTGCTGTTTCAAAATATGCTTACAAAGACTCAAAGGAAAATAATCCCATTTGTTAGAAACTTTTCAGATGTAATATTCTTCAATAACCTAATGCAATTCAGTAATAGAATGGCATGTTTGCACTGGGCTCAGGAAAAGAAAAATATTTTTTTTGAAAGCTAGTATGAGGTAGCTGAAATAAGGAGAGCTTGGGCTGTTTGTTTGGAGTAGATATTATCTCTGCGAAATAAAAGCATAAGGAATGCCATCTGGCCCATGAAAATATGCCATTGAAATGATTATGGTATTAAAGAAAACAATCTACTAACATTTAGCAGTGTAATGAATGTCATTGCTATCACTTTAAGTAGGATGGCAAAACCGAGGATTTGTTAGAGCAAGAAAATTCTCCACTGTGAGAGGAACAAAATTCTTCTATGTCATTTATGGCCCCTGGTCACCAATTTAGATAAACTCCTCAGCTGATGCAAGACTGTTAGCATGGCAAAGCTGGTGCTGAATTACCATTGCAGCTTCCCTTGTGATGGAAGTGTGTGTCTGCCGCTGCAAATTTAAAACCTCCTACAGATTTTCAGTGTTCTGTTCCTTAGATAGCGGATGTTTCTCTTGGCACTTAAAGAAGCCTGTATTCATCTCTGGAGATATCAAAATATTGACTGTGACAGCAATGCATATATCACAAGCGGTACAAAATGAATTTGTGGCACATCACTTGTAGAGCCTGGTAACCATTCTGATCATTTCCAGCCGTGGGAAAGCTTTTGTGCTCTGATGTGAACAAGGAATTCCCGGATGATTTGGAAGTGATTAGAAAATGGTTATCATTTTACAGTGCAAGGCTGGTAGCTGTTAACTTAGCCTGGTGAATGTGTGTCTGCCTCTTTCAGAAACAGGCGATGAACTTTAACCAAAAAGAACATACTAATTACTTCTGGTAGTCCTACCTGGATGATGCATTTGTGGCCAGGAAAGTGTGTTACTGAATCCTCCTCTGCCATTTACGTTACTGACAAAGTCATTTCAGCTGCACATACAGAAAATACGGGAAACAAACACAACTGTTCTCATTAATTTAATACTGGACTCTGGGCAAATGAGTGAAGTTCCTGTTTTCAAATTTGACCTTCATTTTTAAGTCCTCCACACTTTACAGGTATCTAATATTAGCTATTTGCTTTTTCTGAATTCAGGAGGATTGAACGCCTGTTTTTCCTATTAACTACTACTTAAAGTACACTCTAGATTTGTAGACCTCCCCCCCTCTGAAAATCAAGTAATGAAATTTGAGACATTTTTGAAATATGACTTTTAATTTCCTGAACTTCAATGTCCCCATCTGTAAAATGGCCATCCCAGCTGGATGTTGAGGAGGCTTGTCAGCTTAGCAGTAAGCTGGAAGGAAGTCATTAGTACTGGTCTCAGATTGCACTTTAAAAACTCAGGAGAGGAAAAGTCCATGGTAATTCCCTTTCCCCCAGGAAGCTTTTTCCTTGCTGCTCTGTCAGGGGAAAGACTGATTTCTGTTGCCCTTCAATGGACTTGCCTCTATATCTCACAGATATTGGGCTCTATGCAGAAGCTCTGAATCTCCGTGGCAGCCATGTGCCACTGGTGACCGTGTAAATCTTGTCAGCACAACCTTGAGGGATCTGTACTGTCCGCTAAGGGATCCAGTGGAAACAATGAATATCTGCTCACACTGTACTTCTCCATCCTTTTATGCCCATCCATCAGCATGTCTGCAGAAAGTGAGGAATATGTTTTAGTAGAGCGGCCTCTGCTCAAATACACATAATTGGTGCTCTCTGTGGGGAGCTTTTGTAGGCCCGTATCTGCCCCTTACAAAATGGTTGTGATGCTGGCCATGTAATGTCTACTGTATATACAAAAAAAGTCCCACTGTGAACTTGCTGGGCCGGCTGTTAAATACATTAAACTCTTCTAATTGGAATGCTTGCATTGAATAGTAAAATCCTTGGTCTATATTTACCTTTGTGGTGTCTAATTAACTCCCCCTGAGACTCGTCATTCAGGCCTCAGGTTTCTAGGAGCTATGAACCAATCCTTAATTCTCTGTTAAATGCAGGTAGTTCTCATTTTAAAAGTTATCTTTTGTATGTTGAAATTTAAATAATTTGAACATCAAATATGCATTGAATTTTACATAATTTTCTCCCCGAGCTTTGATAAAGCAGTGAGCCTGCACAAAAGGTAAAATTGTTTAGCTGACTAGCCTGAGCAAGTCTGTTTTTGAATAAAACTTTCTCTTTGCTCACCAGTTAAAACTTTGTGGAGATTTTGATGATATGTGTGAAAAGCACCTTGTTCTGCACACCAGAGCAGCTCACAATCACTTGCTGGAAACTGCAGACTGAGGCAGATTGTTGTGCAATACTGACAGCTTCCAAGGCGTTTCCTCCAGTGCACCTGTGCTGCAGGTAGCAGTGACCCATTCTTTGCCAACTTCTATATGGAGTTATTTTCATTTGTATGAAACTCTATTTATGAAAGATTAGGTTTTCAAACCCTTGATTGATCAGTCTCAGATCTCTCAGAAGTATTACATTCTTGGTAATGTATCTGCTCAAAGTCTCAAAATAATACTTATAGACCTTTCTATCACTAATAGTTTCTGATCGACACGTTTGAATTTTTGGTGCATAAAATAGCCCGAATTTCAAATTTCTGGACTCTAGAAGCTATGCTAGGAAACTGCATGGGGAAAATTTTCCACTTCTAAGATAGGATTAAGATAGAAAAGGTAAACCAAACCTAAAACCAATTTGATCTTTTTTTTTCTCTAAGTAATGTTCTGACTAATTTATTTATCTTACTCATTCTGTTTGAAAGAAGATTATAATACCTTGATAAATAGAAAAAAAATTGAGTTTAACAGTAAAAGCAGTTGTCTTCTTTTATATTACCTGTTTGATGCTCTGTGTTATTGCCTGGAAAATCGTAGCCATAACAGAGCAACGTCAAGGGCAGTTTTACACGTGTTTACCCTCTTATGTACAGTGTCAAGTACATTTATGTTTAGTGTATCTATTCCTTGGGCTTACACAAGATAACCCCCACCCCCTACATTTGCGCGTGAGTGTGATAGTACTTCCTTGCAAAATTCCTTGATTAGTCATTATCAGTGGGGTTGTTTATTAATTTCCTACTAAATTTCATGAACCTAGCACTGTTGAGAACAGATGTGCTGCAGCTGGGATACAAATGGAAGGATTATATGCTTGATCCTGCTTATGCATGTTGGGGAAAATGAGCTCCAGTGGGGTGGTGGAGCTGCACCCACCAAGTCTGACTATAATTGGAGATACAAACCAGATAATTAGAGGCACGATAATTAGAGATGTGAAAACCCCTCCAGCAGATGGACACAATTAAGTGGTCGTGCCTTTGGCTTCTCACTGAGGAAAGTGTGCTCATTGAAAGAGGACTGTATTTTAATAACATCTGATTTCATAAAACCAAAAAAAGCTATTTGTCCATCATGGAACAGAATGCTATAATTCCTATTCTGGGGAAAACAATGCTGAGTTTCAGATATATATTTGGATCAAAATCTAGCACCATCTATTTCCATCTTAAAGCTTAGTTAGGTGTGTACCCAGAGTAGCAGGAGCAAATCTACTGATATTACAACAGTTACTAATTTTTTTATGTTTCCATGATATTAGAGCTATTTCAGGGACAATATAATATGGAAACGGAGACACTGTAAGTGGTCCAAGCTCAATGGTGGTACCAGTTAGAAAAAACAGACAGATTTTTTAATATTGCATTTTATAGGGAGTTAAAGATGCTCCCAAACAGCTTCACTCATGAATATGATTCTCTTTTTTAATAGCCTGTGGGCCTCTGAAAAGCAATGTCAACAGCATGATCGTTCTGCAAGTGTATTTTTAGGGCAAAGTATAATGACATAGTCATACAGTATTTTTGTAACACGGAAACAGCAAGACTATGTTCTGATTTGCTTATTGAGCTGTTCTTCCCCCAGATAAGATGTGAATGGATGAAACAATAACAGCACAATTTTTTTAAGGATTACTTCTGGTTTGGATGAGCAAAAAAACTTTTTTTTTTTTTTTTTTTTAATTTTAGGACTGTAGTTCAAAGGTAGTGACTAATTTAAAAAAAAGTTATGATGGGTCAGTGTCAGGTTTATTCCATCTGTGATTATCAGTGTGTAGAAAGGTCATTCTGAGTTTAGGCAGGAAATTTTGTATCCAGTGAAATCTGCATGGAGCTTTGCGTTTTATAAGTAGAAAAAAACAAAACAAAAGCAAGTATAGCCTAAGAGCATCCTCATACAAGAAATCTGTTCCGAGGAGATCTCTCTGTTGTCAAGTAAGGTCGTGAAAGGATGACACCAGGTGCAACTCAAGTACTTATTCAGGAATATTACAAATGACAGAACCTATTGAACATGACCACCTGCTTAGACTGCCAGTCAAGCTTGTCTAAGAATAATAAAAATGGGAGAAAGAAAGCCCAAATTAAAGGGATGGCTTTAGTGAGCAATTGCAGTAGTCAGTTATCTTATATGAAACAGGTACTGTGGGGGGATAAAGACCTACAAAAGAGTGAATACTTGCAGGCTATTTTGAGGCTTTAGAGATGTCTTTTCTTTTTCTTTTACACATCTTTCTCATCCCAAATATTAGCCACAAAAGATATTTTCTAGATCTTTTTCTTCTTTTCTGCCTGGGATGAATCTCTAAATATTTACATAACAGATACATTGCATATAAATATTTAGATGTTAGAGGAAAGATGGTCTGAAACGTCTTTACAGAGAGATTCCTTTGCAGTAGTAAGACAAACCTTGTCTCTATTTTGCAGACAAAAGTAACTGAAGCTGTTTGCTTAAAAGATTCAGATCTGGAAAAAACCTAAAGATTTTTCTGTGTAAGTAGTGTGCTGACTGTGGTGTATCCATTATTGTATGAATAATTTATATAGATCTGGAGACCTGCTGTATGTTTGAATGTCTTTCAGGCAAATGTATTCATTTTACAAATAGACAAATCAATCAGACGGTTAAAAATCTGTTTTACTTTCTGGCTTAAATCACCCTGAATGGTGATTAAGTCAAAGTTATGGCCCTTGACTCCACTGTCTTGATGCAAAATTTGCACTTCATCTGTGCAGCCTCATTGCCTTAAGATTTTGCCTGGCAGTTGTATCTGAAAGGTGCTAGAGACCAAACCTGGTTACTGATCGTACGTGGTAAGCAGGGTAGAAACGGGCTTTCACTCTGTGTGGCACTAGGTCTGTGAGCCAGTGAGAATAAAAACTAACTACATAGTTTGAGCCACTCTTATCTTCAGCAGTACCCTGGAGATCACTGACTATCTAAAAGCAATTATACTGAATTTATAGTTTTAGATTCCAAGTTTTTCTTTTAAGTACTTTTCCACAGAAATGGCGCTATTGGAACACAAAAAATTTCACATTTCCAAATGGGAACCATTTACATAAGAAGGTCCTTCGGACCAGGGCACTGTCTTGCATGCCTGCAAACCATTGTGCATGCAGAGGTTTCCTTGTTGACGGCAACTCAAGGGAACCCGCATGAGTTAGTTGAACCCTGGAGCAGCACGGTACTTACAAGCGGGGGTAGTTCAAAATGGCATCGCCTGTCTTATTGCACTCATTGCTGTTGGGAACCTGCATGTTTTGCATATTACTAAAGCAAAAAAACCTGGTGGTGGTGTAAGGAAGGCAGACCAAGACTTTGGCCAACCCACACGCATTTTTCACTCTAAAGCAGCGTGGAGGCACTGGGATCTAAAATGCAACCCTTAAACTTGGTGCAGTCCATCCCAGGACAACAATGCAGTGGGTTGTGCTGATTTATAAGGCATTGTTCCCAGAAGTGCAATCTTTTGAAGTAACTATTTTCCAGAATGTTAAAACCACTAAATAAGTATCAAATGGCATCATTCAGTGTATGAAGGATAGTTAAGATCCTCATTCACACAACTTTGATTTTTAGATCATTATATATAAAGCTCATGAATCTTTACCAAACTGCTTCATTCACTGAAATCTATAATTGATTTTTTTCACCATGAGACTTGTGCTGAACAAATCAATTTTTAGCATCTGTCTGAAAGCAGAGGTCATAAATCATCTATTTTACTACAAACTCTTGGGATTTCAGTAGCAGGTTTTTAAAGTCTGTTGGACAAATTTTACATGAGGGGTATATCTACTTATTCTGCTGTAAAATGTTCTCTAGTAAAATCTATGTGTGCAACTAGGAGAGGTTTTACTTGTTCTGTTATTTTGTTTTGGCTCAAGACATTTACTGGCTTTTATTAAAATGAAAAACAATGGAAAAATACTTCAAGCTTAATATTTTATTTGGATATTTTTTGGTTTATTTTAATATAGCGTTCTGTAAAGTCCTTAATGAAATTAGAGCATTTACCTTGTGTTTGTTTAATCAGTTACTTAATTTGTATTCCATTCACTCTTAAATACCTTGCTTGGAGTCAAAGCCCTACTCTATTAGATGCTATGGAAATGTGAAGGAAGAGGACAATCTGGTTTTACCATCTGCTACTTGGTCTTGTGAATATGCACTTACGTGGCTCATTTTATGCAGCATATGCAGTTCCTATCATATTAAAAGTA
Source organism: Pygoscelis adeliae (assembly GCF_000699105.1). Lineage (NCBI taxonomy): Eukaryota > Metazoa > Chordata > Aves > Sphenisciformes > Spheniscidae > Pygoscelis > Pygoscelis adeliae. The sequence continues at coordinate 674,815 of NW_008824746.1, read as the reverse complement.
ATGCTTACTATTTATTAACTGAACACATGTAAGTCCTTGCCTGAAGTTTCAGGGCTGCAAGTGCTGCTTGAATAGTTCTCGGTAAGAAACTGTTCTCAATATAAGGTTGTGTGTGTGTGTGTCTGTGTCTGTGTCAAGAAAGAGCTGCAGGCTAAAACACATTTTGGGAAGGAGCAAAAGGAAATGACAATCACAGTGCCTATGAATATAGGCTAGCTTCATGTACAGCTGGTTAGTTCGTTTCTTTTCAAAGTCATTAACTACAAAGAACAGATTGTATAAGAACTACCTACCACAGAATTACCTACTCCATATTATCTGGCTTCCCATGGGTGTTGTGGCATGTCTCTCCATACAGTTCTGCCACTGACTCAGTAAGCAACCTTCATTATCATGCTTGCAGTTGTGTTTCAAGGTGTTAGTGCTGCACACCTTTGCTTTTTTGCTGTCTAAATTGGGATGGTGGTATCTTAATTTGATGTATTATCTGTCAGTGAAACTGAGCAGATTTATAGGATTTTGCGTAACTGCAAAAGATGCAAGTTTCCCATGCTCTGGAATTGGAGAAGAGAGGTATCCTTGTCTTCTGGTCCAGCTTCTGTATCCACAAATTAGAGGTTATACTTAACCTTGCTTTGTGCAAGACTTGTAACTCCTCTGCTGATGCAATTCCCTAGGATTATCTTCTTCTTTCATTTTATAGGTTGTTATTTTACTTTATCCACACTCCTAATAAAACAAAGTTTTACTTTTTAATAGAGTTCAAGTTACACAGCAAATCCTTAAACAACACAGATATCAAAAGTTAATTATGCAAATAATTCAAGTACTCCACTGAGACCTTAGGAGAGTCAGACTCAATTAATCAGTAATAACTGCAACCTTTTAGTGCTTATTGTGTTTGGTTTTTATTTGGGAAAATAATTTTTGAATGAAAATTATTTAATATTTTGTTTCTAATTCCCCTACAAACATAATGTACTCAGCTAGGAACTTGCAGGCTGTGAATAAACAAAACAAACTATGAACTTCACTAGTCTTAAAACTGAACAGCTTACATATTCATGAAGCTTTATGATTGTCACTGATGGATAACACTGCCCTTTTTATATATTTCCAACCTCTCTCTATGAGTCTCCAAAGTCAAATCTTTTGTGATTTGCTCTATGGGATACAGAGAATGCTTGTCAGGCGTATTGAAGAACAGAAGAATAATAACTAGCCCTTTATTTATTTGTCCTATTGCAATGTCTTTCATGTGGGCTTATACATGTTAGTGATTTACCAGCTACATTAACACATTTGTTTTCTGAGGATTAAGCTTAATCGTGGGAAAACATATTTTCTGAGTAGTTTACAGTGTGTAACCTATAATTTCAGGGATTACACTCATTATAGAGAAGAATTACCTTAAACCCCTTGGAATAGACAGCATCAGCTAAAAAAGTAGCTCTTTTCTGAAGTCAGTATTAGCCATCATTGTTATTTAATGCAAGTCATGTATGCTCCAGAAAGGGGTTAATGAATGAAGCTGACTACAGCCACCACTAGCTACAGTGGGCTAGGGTTCAGGTTTGAAAGTGGAAGAGAGATTATTTGTAGCTGAATAGAAGAGAAACAACCTGTCAGCAACCTTGCATGTGTCTTGATGGCAGCGGGAGGAGGGGGAGGCCTGGGGATTTAGGAATGTTTGCAGGGTGCAAGGAAGACTGGCTGATCCCTAAGGTCAGGGAGCAATGCCACAGCCAGCAAGGCAGGGGTCTCTCCAGCCTTTTTTGGCCTATAAAACTGGGGAAGAGAAAAAAATTCTCCATTGTGAGTAAGGGTTATTCTTCAGCTTTCTCCCCCTATAGCTCTGACATTTTACAGGTGAGGATAACAGAAAAATCTCCAAGCTAATTCCAGTTCTGGAAACTGCGTATCTTACCACTGTCATCATGTCCGTGCTAATTGCTCCTGCTGCAAGCCTAGGATGTCTCTGGGATTTTTTTCATGACAGAGCCCCATTGTTTCTACACAAGTAGAACATTCCTAGTGTACAGTTTCATTTGCATTAATTTAGGCTTATTTTTGGTAACACTGAGCTTTGCAGTAATCTACAAGGTTCACAACATTCAAAGTAGGTGCTTGTTCTTCAGAAGATTCAGAAAGCCAGAACAACACATACAAATTAATGTTCACTGTTTGATAGAGAATGCAGGAGAAGGTCTGAAATGATACTTTATACTTCATAGAAAGTAATGGCAAGTTTATTGAAACAAAGAAACTAGAAATTCCTCCTTTCAGGCTGGGAATTTTCTGATCTGATACTGGATGACAGCATGCAAAGTGGAGCCACTTCTACTAGGTGAGTTGCCAGTGTCTTCGCTCCAGACTACCATGTAGTCTGGCAGAGCACTTCATTGGGGCTGGGAGTCCTAGGCTCCAAAATTCTCATACAAAGGAGGGAACTGAACTGTACAAGTGCCCTACCCACTGAATTGCTTTTTATTTCTTAAGAGGAAAAGGTCCTAAGAATGGTACCAGTCCATTACTTTTCTGACCACATTTTCAAATTATCAGTCCCGAAATAACCAGCCCCTCTGGATTGCCTGTGGGTTGACACAATAAGTGAAACACAATTCCATCACTCCAGAGAATGGCTGAGATTGGTTCATGTAAAGGTATGCACCATTCTGCCCAGACTGGAAACATTTTGCAGAACTGTGGCATGTACAGAAATTCCACATTGAAAAGTTAGCCATGTATGAACTTCAGGTACCCCCGGGGATACCTGAGGGCTGAATTGTGATTTTGAGTATTTCAGTTTTTATTTCTGTTGCCTAGATCCCTTTTGGATGTAGATTCACACTGTTTCCTTTAAAACCTCTTTATTTTATATGTATTTGTCTCTTTTCGATTCCTCTGTATGCAGCATTGGTGCTTGTTAATAAACAAGATGTGAATTCAGTTAATTTTAAGTCTTTGTGACTCTCCTATTACAAAATGGCTTCATTGCCCGGATGAATAGCTTTAGTATAAATATTTTGAGGAGGCTTTTAACTTGTATTTCAAGTTGATATTTGAGAAGTACTATATGTTTATTTAGAACAACAAACGAAGCAGAAGAATCACCAACTGGCAAAACAAGCACTGACAGTTTGGTCTTTGTAACACCAAAAAAACCCCCACCCAGAAATGTTGTTTCCATAGTCCATCAAGATGAGAAATGAAATTGAAGCTTATCTGGAAACAACAAAGAAGTTCTTGGAGATGAAATCTGATGAAAATCCATCAGTGTGGCAGAGGGAAATTGTATTTCAGGGCAGTTCACCTGTCTGAGCTGGAAGGACTCTGAGGCTGCAGACAGTGACAAAATGCTGGGTCTATTATTTGCATATTTATGTCAAAGCTGAAGCTTGACAAATTTAAAATATCCTCCTAAATTCTATCCCATGACACAAAACTTGGAATGGGAAGTAGTATAATTTTGTGATTAGAGTGTCATTTATGATATGGCTGCTTCCAGAAATCTCTGTTTGGGCATCTTGCAGTGGGTGGATTTTTCTTTCACATAGCAGTAGTTAACTTTGATCAACTGGTACTGTATATGTAACTTTAATCTGAATTTGTGTGGTTTTTTACACACAGATATATTCTAGTGTGAATGGAAGGTTAATCATAGAGTCATATTCAGTACGATAGCAATACTGGTACTAAAGATGACAGAATTTACACCATTCCCAAAGGCTAATTCTTTTCTACATCTCATTTAGAAAAAGCGCATGGGAGCCAGCCTGTGGGAAGAAAGTTTGAAATTTTGGAGGTGTATTGTAAACCAATCACAGTTCTTTTTTATGAGCAGAAGCTGATGAAAGTAATTGCATTTTTATTGGTTATCTTTGTTTCTGGAGACGCGTGACACAGCCCTTTTCATTTCAATGCCTCTTCCATGTGTTTTGTACAGCTGCATTATGCTCCTTAAGGCATCTGCAATTGTTGCTCACAGTGAAAAGTAATATTAAAAAATATGTTAACGTATCATATTTGCTCAGAGATTGTGTGATCACACCAGAGAAGCTGGAACCATTCTCAGCTGGGTATCAATGCAGAGCAAGAACTGGGTAAGGAAAGAAATTATTTTTACATATTGGGATTTCATGGGACTATGACACGTATGGGTACCTGAAACCAGAGTGAACAACTTACAGTGGCAAATGGTTAAAATTATATTGACAGACCCTGATTAAGCATATTTGCCCAGAGGGATCATTCTAAAATTCCTCATATTAACAGGAATAGAATGCAAATGTCTGAGACTTTTCTCTGCAGGCCTCCAAATTGCCTGATAGGCTTTAGATTGATATCTGTACCACAGGTGCATTTACAAACTTTGTCAGCATTTTCAAAAGTGGGTGCCCAAGAGTTGAGCACTTTACTTCTCTTGAGAGCACCCAGGTGGAACTAGCCCGAGTTTCAGATTAGCTGAATTTCCTGGAATCGCTCCAGCCCTTTTCAAACTAATGCATTTTTGTCTTAAGGGTTAAATTGAAGACTTGGGGTTCTTTTTTACCGCACAATTGAAAATGAATCTTTGAAGGGTTAACTTTTAGAAGCTTTGGGGAACAAATGCTGGCCAAAATGTTGTCTACCTGGCTACTATTTGGACAGTTTAGCTGCATTCTGGGCTCATCACAAGGAACTAACACATTAATTTCAATTAACACATTAATTTCAATTAACTCACTGGTTTCTTTAATTTTAGGTTATAGTATGTTTTATTTAGGTCCAGGGTTGAAATTCAGTTGTATCAGCAATTAAAATACCTCTCTGCCGAACACACTCTAAGTAGCTACCAAAGAATGTAGAATTTGAAACATGAATTCAAGAGCAAAGCAAGAAAAAGTTACGAAGTCTCACTTGGTGACTAAATGCTATAAGAATTAATTGCATACCTATCTCACCTGGAACTGAACTATGATTAACACTGACTGAGCTCCATGCCTGAGATTCAGAACTGTCTCTGTTTTTCATTTCCTGATGCAATCCCAATAAGATAGAAAAATGCTCTATTTTTATTCCTGTTTTAGCTTCTTTAACCCTTTACATCTCATGAGCTGGTTGTATCTAGAATTCTCCCTCCTCACTAGTTCACAGTCTCTGAATGTGAGTAAAAGCATTTTGTGATTAATTTGACTAACTAGTGACCAGCCTTCTGTCACACTGACACTTCTGCATTCAAATCACATAGAAATTGGTGCTGTTTAATTAAATATTTGCAAGTGCAAATACACAAATTACACAGTAATGCAAGCTGCATTATGTTATGAGACATGTTAATTTTATGTTATAAAGTAACCAAACATATTTTATTTGCTAAATGAAAATGAAGGGTAAATTGCAAAAACCTGTAATGGTGCTGAAAACTATTTTTGATTTAGAACCATGCCTGAGACTTCCCTTGTAACATGGTGACAGTAGCCTTTCCTGGTAGCTATGTTAAAATATAAAATGTAAAAGGCTGTGCAATGATGTATGGAATCAGTAAGTATTATGATGCTAATCTGCCCACCAATTCTATCTTTAAAACCTGATGCATTCAATGTTAAGTTTCTAGATTCAGATGTAGTAACATAGATTATTATTATTATTATTTTCATTTCTATAGTACAAAATCACTAGACCTAGATCTGCAAAAGGCTGATGGGTATGTTGTAATTTTGGCTTCATTGTAATTAGTTGGTTGAATCCCTGTACCTTTGCAAAGATCCTGGCCATAATAGATAAATATTGAAAAGCTTCATATTTGTACTCTTGATAATAAAGTAAAACAAGTAGAAGAATTGTAGCTTGTATAATGAGCTTTTTGCATCAATTGTCCAACATATTTTGCTTTGGTAATGATTTTTCCCACTCATTTTTACTATAGACAATGTAATGTAAGTTTTTAGTGCATAATGTCATTGGTATCCATTACCTTCTAAAGTACATGTAACATATGGAGGTCCTTCAAGCTGTAAAATAACACTTGTGTCCATGTACTATTTTAGGTACATTTGATGGCACAGCAGAGCCTTTTTTTTTCTTTCTTTCTTTCTTTCATTATTTTCCTCAAAAAGCTAAATTCCATCTACTTTTTAATATTGCAGATCATGGCTGTACATCTATTACAGTATATAGCAGTAACTGGAGTAGTACTGTTTGGCTGTAGTTTTCACTCTTGTGTATCTTCCTCAGCTCAGTGTGTGGACTTGATAACGGTGTTTAGGCTTGCACCTGTGGGATGCTCAGTGCCTTCCTCCAGGTTGGGTCTTCAATGCAGATCGAGTCCAGGATAAATACATGAGCTGGGTTCTTCATAAAAAGAAATCATAATGAGTTCATGGGGGAACTGATGACTCACTGCGTTGAGAACACTAGCCTAGAGAGTTGTGGATCTGGAGTAAATACAGAGCCCAGAACTTTAAAAATGCTCATATTGATTTCCTTAAGTGAGAAGGATTCTATAAATTAACAGTTCCCACAAGAATTTTAGGGCAAGGCTGTCCAGTCTCAGAAATGTCTGTTCTGGATTCATGGTCAGACTCTGCATCAGACTAGGAGTACCACAAGTGCTCTCTTCATTAGAGCGATGGTTGGCAGTCTGCGGGTGGAAGGAGACAGCAAGTCGAACCCTTGTTTGGAGTGGAAGTTTCTGATCTGCTTTAGGCGTGGAGGAAGGAAGATTTTCTGTTAAACATGTAAATGTTCAGGTAAAAAGGTGAATTGGGGAACTCACTTTCTAACCCAAGTATTGTTTCAATGTTACAAAAGTAATAAAAAAGTAAAGTTAACGTTGATTAATACTGTAGCCATTGATCATAATAACGTGTTGCTTTGATCACAGATAGCTCTGCACATCCAAACATGCATTATTGATTTTCCTTGTTTTTTTTTAAAGTTGTTATATTACTCTTTATACTGAACTTTTTTTTTAAAGCAATATTTTTTTTTTCCTAAATCTTAACCTCGTTATTTTCTGTGAAAAATGCAAGGAATCAAATATGTTTAAAGCACTTTTTTAAAGTCTCCTTTTAAATAATTCAAACAATCTTACAGTGTCAGTGACTGAAAATCATAACAATAAATAGTTTCCTCCTGGAAGTCATTCATTTAAGAATATGCCAGCTGCAGTCTAATCATTTTACAATTTGTTCTGCAATATATAGGACACTGAGATTTAATAAAATCTAACTTACTGAATGTTTCATCTTTTGGAAAGCATTTTCAGACTTTTCTGGGAGTTGCTTGAAATATTTAGTAGTTCCTCAGACATAATTTTGTAATTTTGAGCAACAACATGAGATGTGAAAATAGATACCTTTTCTGTAGATACAGGAACTCTATGCTTTTATTCAAATTCTGTAAATGAAAGGGAATTGTATTTATAGCTCTACAATGAGTGTCATGGAATACTACAAGAATAGTTTATGTCCACTTCATATATCAGAAAATACACTGTAATTTTATGATACAATATAAAATTGGAGGACATGAAGCCCTTATTAATATTATGGTTATGAAAGGTTTATAACTTTCTTCATCAATCAGATGGGGATTAAGTATATTCCTAATTATGCTATGCCATGATATTTTTTAATGAAATTCCCTAATTTAAAGAAACTAATGTGCATAAAGGAAGAAATATAACCTTATATCTGAAAACTACAGTCAGACGCTTATAAGAGTTACATCATACTTAATAAAGGTCTGATTGCTAGCCTAACTAATTTGAAAAGAAAGTTGGGATAAAAACATTTACTGAAATTGAAAGGGATTGCAGGAACATTTAGTGAAAAGTGGTCTTTGTGACATATTGTTTTTCTGATAGAGATATTTGTGTTTTATTCTGGAATATATGTTATACAGGGATTGATAATAAAATGCAGTATTGTAGAATGACTGTCTTACAACTTTTTAAGTAGAACTGCTGGTTCTTTGGCTCTGATTTGTCAACCCATCTCAGTAGGATAGGTACACAGGTATCAAGTTTCATTAAGAAAATTGTGTTTAAAATTATGGAAATGTGTATAACTGCTGTATTGAAGCCCCAAATTGAGAAATGATATTTAAAATTTAAAAAGCACTGGACCCATGTCTGGTGGTTTAATCCTCTGTAATCCTGCCTTGGTAGGGTACATACAGAGCTCAGTATTTCATAGAGCAAGAAAAGTATTTTCTCAGCTGAGCCACCTAAATACTTTAGATATAGATAATGTAAGAGGAATTAGGTGCAATTCTGGTCCTCAGCATTAAACGAAGAACATGCCCATCATTTTTGAAGTACAGATTCCGGCTGGAAATTGCCTCATCTCATCTCCCTCTGGCACAAAGTTGTTCCTAATCAGATATTTTTAATGCATTGTAGTGAGAAGTAGTCAGTGTGACAGTGTTCAAAAAGGAGTGATGATGATATGATCTCATTGCCTAAGAGGCTTCACTATAGAAAAAAACCTCAAAAAATTCTTGTTGTTGTTTCACCTGAATATTTCCTTATCTAAACCCTACTGTGTATGTCTCAGTTTAATTTCCTCAGAATGTGTCAACTTTCAGTCCTCTACCTTCCTATGTATCTGTATCATAAGTGTTGATCATAGAATCATAGAATAGTTTGGGCTGGAAGGGACCTCTAAGGGTCATCTAGTCCAACCCCCCTGCCACGGACACGGACATCTTCAACTAGATCAGGTTGCTCAGAGCCCCGTCCGACCTGACCTGGAATGTTTCCAGGGATGGGGCATCCACCACCTCTCTGTGCAGCCTGTGCCAGTGTTTCACCACCCTCAGCATAAAAAATTTCTTCCTTATATCTAATCTAAATCCACCCCCCTTTAGTTTAAAGCCATTCCCCCTTGTCCTATCGCAACAGGCCCTGCTAAAAAGTTTGCCACCACCTTTTTTATAAGCCCCCTTTAAGTATTGAAAGGCTGCAATAAGGTCTCCCTGAAGCCTTCTCTTTTCTAGGCTGAACAACCCCAACTCTCTCAGTTGATGACCCATATATTTTTGGTGAAAGTATATAGAATATTTATTGCTTTATTTCAACTTTCCATGACCATCAGCATTAGTTTATTTAGATGTTGAAAGCATTATATTGGAACATACATTGCAAACAAATGTAGAATGAAATGAATGTTTGTATGTTTGTGTTGCATGCAGGAAAAAGTGACATTAATTTGCAGTATCTATGAAGGGTTGACATTAATTCAGAACATTTTTATGATGCAGATGTAAAACTTGCTGCTGATGGATGGTAATGTTATAGATAAGACCCAAAACCAATAAATTGATTATTTGCTGGAGACATAACGCTGGATTTCGTGGTCAAGTGTGCATACAAAGAAGGTAAAGTGAAGGGAAATGTACAGGGAGACTTTCTGTTAATTTCTTTTTTCTTTTCAATTTTTTTAGTGTATAAACACGATGGTGTCCAGACATATAGGGTGTGCATTTCGCATGAGTATTCTGCTTTTTATCTTATACAAAGGACTGCTTCCATCTATAGTTACAATCAATTGTTAGAAATACTTTCTTGCTAATGGTTGATTTGTGATTATTTTGAAAATGTTTGACCAAAAAGACATCTTCTGAAGCTGCATGTACTCCAGAATAATCATCATATCACTTGCTGTCTCTTGGGTCAAGGTTCAGGCCTTTGAAACTTGACCTGTGGAAGACACATTGAAGTTGTTTCTAAGAAAACAATTTGAGGAAAAACTCCTTTTCCATTCCGACTGGAGTGGACTCATTAGAAACCTTCACAGACCAGAGAACTAAAAAATTCCGGTCTGTTTCCATAGGACAGATTAACAGAAACACTTAAAAAGATTACACGTCTTTCAGCTTAAGATAAATACATATTTTTGATGTACTTTTAAGTTTAAAAATACATTAGAAGCTTTTATTTTTAACTAATCTCTTGTACAATGTCTTTCACAGATTTATTTGCACAATGTCAATTGATCCCTATGGAAATGAGAGGATAGGAAGAGAAAACATTTTTATTCTGACAACTCAGTGTAATGGCCAAGAGAATGACTGTTTAGTGGGCCCAGTAATTCTTCTAGGTGACATTCCAATTGACATCCTCTATTGTGTTTTCAGACCCCAAGAAGCACATTAAGGCCAGGTGAATGATCTTGGTAGACTATTCCTAATTAATTTAAAATGCTTGAAGACTCCCTTTGGAAATGGATGATTAAGTTCCGCTTGTTTTCCACTGACTAGAGAAAACCAAAAATTCAAATTATGATTTGATTTCCATGAACTTTTATATGTAAACAAAGTAGTGTATTTTTTTTCTGTCCCCTGTTTGTATAACTAAAACATTTTAGATGTAGGAATATATATATCACCCCACAGAAATGCAAAAGATAGATTCTCAAATGATGTGGTATGCCAAAACATAGTCATAGGCCGCAGTTTAGATGAAGGTCTATTTAATTTAAAATATAAATATAATAAAGACTTGGATAACAGCAGGAAATAGTTATTGATTTCCATGCATGACACACCACTCGGTTCTGACAAAAAGCTGCTTACAGACATCCTCTGCTCAAGAAAATATCCAAATGTTCTGCCTGGGGCAGCCTCATAGATGGTGTTCAGCTGTGTCACAGCCCTTGTGTGAGTACCCAGACGGAGCTAAGGAATGGTGTGTGTGCTGCCACGGCTTGGACAGACTGCACATTAACTAGAAGTGCTGCAGCTGCTTGCAGTCATGGAGTTGTTTTTCTTTGAATTTACCTATTGTTTGGGATGTAATTGGCAACAAGAGCTGGTAGGAAATTTTCTGATAAAATAAAATACCCAGCAGATATTGAAAGTTAGTCATTTCCTTTGCTGGATGAGACTAGTGGGTGAGTCCCATTCATGGACAATAGAAACTCTGCATCACAGCCCATAGGGGTTTCCCATGACAAGTTTGCTCCAGAGATGTGGGCCCTGAATGAGTTGAATTCAGTCATCAAGGAATGAAATGACAAAGGAGACTCTGTCCTGAATCCTGCTGGACTTCAGAGTGAAATTGTGTTAAGGTTAGGGCTGCGAGGTTCCTGGCTCCTTGTGGTCCTGGGGTTCAGCTTGTGTGAATCATGGTTGCTCTGCCCAGGGAGCCGTGTGGGAGGAGCCCTGCCCTGCTCTCAGGGTCTTCTGTGCTTCACTAGTCCTATGAGGGAACTGTCGAGTTAATTTGACGTGACCCCAGGACCTCTTTTTTTTTCAGGAATACTGCACTTCAGTGTTTTTAGGGCAAACTTTTCTCAGAATTTCTGGTTCATCGAAAATTAAGAGAGAGACTGATGCCAAATCAGAATTCAATTGCTGTTTTTGTGAAACACCTATCTAGCCTTTAAAGCCAGGTTTACTGACCACAGGGAAGATTCAGCTCCTAGAATTCTGTAAGTAAATTGGAAGACAGTTGTAATATTTGTAGTGTGAAGTACAGTTGAAAGAAAGTCACAGGAAAATGATTTTTCATTGTATATATTCCTTACTAGATAGGTTTTCTTTTAATTGATTGAGATGTCATCAGGTGAGCTATTTTGGTGATTTTTCTCTATCCTTATTTACTAGTATTTAGAAGGTCTATAAATGCAAGCAAATACTGATGTCAGTTCTCATAATGCATTAGACTAATTATTGTATCCCATTTTTAGTCTGAAACTCAATTAGCTGAAGATGTAGCAGGAAGACAGCAATGTATAGTATGGAAGAGAACTGGAAAGTACCTCTAAAATCACTGCCAGATAGGATACCCATTTACGGTTGTGGTTTTTTTAAAACTTATAACTTAGTTTTGTTCAGAGATATAGTTGCAGTCCTGAAACACATTTAATAAGCTTCTGAACTTGAAACATTTTAGTGGCTTTAATAGCTAAGATTGAGCTGCTTTTGGCATTCACAGATGTGGCTGGTTGGGGTGGTTTGTCAGCCCAAACTGCTCATCAGGTTTAGTCTGGGGTGTAAAAAATGTCAGTTATTTGAGAAAGCTCAGCAGGAGAGTGGAAGATCCAGCAATTGCCATTAAAATGTTATGGATGTGGTTCCAAATGACAAGGGGACAACCTTGCACAAAGAAATCCAGACAGAACAGGAAAACCTTTCCAAAAAGACTGTAACTATTTTGACAGAAGATATTATATGCCAAATTAAAAAAAAAAATGGCCAACTCTCGAATTGTTGTAACTAGCATCAGGAGAGATTTTACAGTTCTTGGTTGGTGGCCTTTCTCATGGTAGGGGCAACAGAAGTGATGTGAGGCCTGTGAGACAGAGAACAGAATACGGTGGATGAGAAAACTTTCTGATAACTTGCTTTACACTTGCAGTTTGATCCAAAAGGATTTCAGTACCTTGCTGAACATGTTCATAATTTTGTAAAGCTGTAGCAGAAATCACATAAAGTCTAGTGAGCCAACTTTTGTAGCTTTGCACATTTACATTTATTCCAGTGTAGGTACTAATTTATTTTACTTTTAGGATGGTGCAAAAGCCATTTTGATTTTATCTTAGCTTTTCCTCCTAGAAAGGAGGAGATAGTAAAGAGACATTTTCTCTAAAAGGTAATACTTGAAATACCTTTTCTTTAAAATACCACTACTAGCACTTCAAAATAAAACTATTGTTTATTCTTCTGTGGAACTCTTCTAGCAACGAAGAAGATGCACCTTCTCTTTGATAAGCACAATTGTTTAGGCTACCTACTAACTAAGAACTTCAGCGTAGGAATGTGTGCTTGAAGTATGCAATATTCTGAAGGAAAAGCAGTTTATTCTGGATTTGTGAGAATAAATAAAAACTCACAAGGTGATAACGTACACTTTGCAGAGAGTTTCTTACCTTTGATCTTATTCTTTTTCTGTGTCTCTTATGGACAGTATTTGACTCCTTTTATGTTTTTTCTGCTTATAATGGCATCATGTTTCTCTAATAAGATTGGGTGGAGTTGAGCCTGCCTGGAGAGGAGGTTATGAAGACTGCACTGGCAGCAAGTGAGAGCTGCCAACCTGGCCTTAGAGGGGGTAGAAGTAACTTCCTAAGGACCAGAGGAGACTGAGTAGATTTTTCTGCAACTCAGAGAATTAATGAGCTGGGTAAAGTCAACCCTAGAACCAAAAATGTGCCTGCATGGTCAGTAGGCTGGGAAGAATTGGGTATATTTTATTTTTATTGTGTTCTGTTTTCATTTTCCTTTTGTGCCTCCTCGGCTTCATAAGGCAACTCTTTTACTTTAATTCCAATGAAACTTGTCTTTTTGGAGTTTAAAAGCCTTTCAGTATTCTTTCGGGAGCTTGCTACAGGTGAAGGTCTCTGCAGATGCACTGCAAAGCCCTGGCCACCTCAGGGTCACTGTTTCTGTTAACTTCTGAAATAATTGTGCTTGACCTTGAATCCTGCATATCCTTTTCTTATGTATGGCTTTTTTTAGACTGCATGAACAGCAATGGCATTGTAGCTGACTCTACAGTGTTTTTATTGCTCATCTAGGGAAGCTTTAAACTCTGCAGCTCTGTTCCAAACAACTTTTGGTATATATATTTTTTATTATGTTGTAAAATAGAAGCTTCATAATCAGTTGTCAGACGTTACTTTGGTTTAGCCAAAGTTGCCAACTGAGGTTAAACCATGACACCCTATGAAACTTCAAAAAGGATGATGTCATTGTAGATCACAACAATATTTGAATTTAATTGTTTTGCTTACAGTTAATGCTGTGAACATTAACCAGTGCTAGATTTTCCTGTGTCTCTGAATATTAACTCCCAAATATATAGGCTCATCCTGTGAGATCATGCTCATTCTGTCTGTAAGATGTTAAGCCAAATGTTTTCCAAGAACTGTATTCTTTGTAAAAGCATGAACATATTAATTGTAAACAGGATGGGCTATGCAGGTGTTCAGTCATGAGCCCATTTTGGAAAACAGTCATTTTTGCCCTGATGGCATAATTTCTTTGCAGTGTGGTGAAACATCCCTGGGTTAATTCAGTTAGTGTCTGTTCGTCATGGAAGAGGAAGAAGTTTTGTGGTGCTTTTAAATGTACAAACAAAATACTAGGTCATAATGATGCTTGCCAAAGTATGAAAGTTTTTCACCCTGCAATGATAATGTCATCATTGTTGTCGTCTTTGCTGTTTGACTTGTTTCACTGAGGTTTATGTGTTTCTGTAGGAAGATCCAAGGCATGTTTTCTCAGATACTAGGAACTGCTGCAGAAAACGTTTTACAGCTCTCCTGAGGGATTTCAGTGTATTCTGCAGAGTGAAGGTTTGAATCTGAATGAAGATGTATTGTTTTGAAGTTCTGAACAGGAATGTCCAGAGGACTCTGCTGTATGTTGTGGCACCTAGATTCTACTGTCCTCTATGTTTCCTCATTGACAGCAGAGAAAACTCTTCCATTTTCAGTAAGATACAGCAAATTTAACACCTGTAACATCATCCTGCTTCAAGTTTTCTCCAGGAAAACTCAAAATGATTGGGCTTTTATGGTGCTTAACCCTTCCATGTTGAGAAAACTCATTGCTTTCCTATACCATGCTATATGTGTCTATCTATCTGATGTATTTTGGTGTGTATTTGTATTGTAATTCCTTTAACAGAAGGAATGTCTTTTTATTATTATTATAAATAGTAGTACTTATTTGTTAGATCAACATGCATAGCCAGGTATATGAGGAGGGAAGAAATGATTTTTAAATATTCCAAAAATATTTCCTCCACATTTTTGTTATCAAGAATTCTTTCCTTATCTTTAACCCAACACTACTTGATTGGAGAATAAAAATTACCATTTATATGACTGAGTAGCAAATCACAAGCACAAACAGCGATCAGTTCTCAAATGGTTCACAAACTGCAATTAGTTACTAGGAAATAATTCATAGTACCATTGAATAGTGAAAAAAATAGATAAATTTCCAATTTTTTTTACAGTAATGGAAATGGAAGAAGGGATGAAGTTTTTCTAGAAAGATATTCATTGTGCATTGCTAGCCTAATTCTCAATTCTTCAATGTTTTGAAGGCAGATAAACTTCTGGCTAATGTGTTCAAGAAGGAAATTTTAATATGAGAGAATGAATGCTCACTAGATGCAAGGTTGACATGTAATGTCAATTTTTGCTATGTTTCAAAAAAGTCCAGATTTCTGAACCTTGATTTTTTCCAATGTTTAAAGTAATGGAGAATAAAGTATTCTTAAGAAACCTAATCTCCCACCTGCAGAGCAGGATAGATGTTGAGTAATGGTTAAATAGCTGTAAGCCACAAATCAGCATTAGTCTTGAGCAGTATTACTAATGCTGACATTGTCAAAGACTAATTTTTTGTTAACCTACGTTACCCATATTAAACAGAAAGGTATTTTTTCTACTAAGAAAATAGTCATTGCTGGTAGAAATAGCTGGATTATTTGGAATTATGTTCTCATTACTTCTAGGAGTGACAAGAGCAATAGATTCACGTTTACATAAAATCAGCAAACTTCCAAGGAGTTCCCTGAGCAGGAGAACTAATGCAGTCTTTTTAAATTATTTTTTATTTATGCTGATTTCTTTTCCACAAACATAGCACAAAGCTTCTAGTACATTATCAGCACATAATATGACTCCCCAATACAACAATTGGAGGACCTTCTCACTATCCCAGAGCTTTATGCATCTGCTTAATATGTCCCTGGTATCCTTTGGTTTGCCTTTAGCTCCCTCCCATGTCACTTACATGTCTGACTGGCCAAGAGACAGAATATTTGCTGTGGCAGATACAGAGCTGTGCACATGCTGTTTGGCCAACTGGCTGCCCTTGCTTCACACAATACTGACCTCTACTTCCTTCCTTCCCTGCAGTGGGCAACCGGCTCTTTATTGGTCACTGCTTCTCATGAAACCTCGAAAAACTGTTATTCACTGAGCTGTCAGATTTGCTTGGGATTGGCCAAAAATTAAAAAAAACAAAAACGAACAAAAACTGCTGGGGTAATTCACATGTTAATAGAGTTTAATAGGGTAATTGCTGTCCATAGCAAGTAAAAAGAACATCTTATTTTTCACATAATGATTAGTAGAATCGGAGCTCATACTGAATAGACTAGATCCTTCTCATTTCTGTTAATCTTTAGCTGGTGTATTTGAAGCTGCATAAAGAGAAACTAGAGTTGTTATGAGTCTGAAGTAATGCATTAATAATTCATCTCCTAGAGTTCCTCGGCTGGAAGTAAAATACAAAGTTTATTATTTAGTTTAGCATGTTTTGATAATAGACTGCAAGTGAGAGCTATAAAAAACGATTACAAGGGAACACAGAAGCTTTAAATAACAATAATTAATAAAGTGCTTACATAGAACAGTACTTGAAACCTTTCCTAAATTGCAAAGATTATTTTGTTGTGAAGCATGAATTCTTACTTTATTTTAACTATTCATGCATTTTTTAGAGAAGAATGATTTTATCCTATAGTCTTGAGAAAATATTCTAATCAAAGCATATACTCATATTCTTTCTCTGAGGAATGATTTGGCTTATGGAAATTTGGGTGTGTTCATTATGTTCTGATGTTCTAGATATATTTTTTCTGAGTTCTTTGATGAGCCACAGTAGAGGTAACACATTCGTAGGAAAAACATCACTGAAAATAATGTCTCTGGACTATGAGAAGAGATATCACTGTGTTTGGGGTTAGTCAAGCAAGATATTGTAAATAATGTTTTCTGAGTGGTTTTAATAACCACTTGTATGAATTCACTGTAGAAGAAGATGGTAATAGTAATACATTATATTAAGTATATTAATCTCTATATAACAAATTACATAATAATCATATAATTAGGCACATTGTATTATGTATTGTAGTACACAATTATATATCATATTTATTGACAATTATTGTTTACAATAATATAGTAATTATTATTAATATAATGTCCGCAGAAAGGCAGATAATCTGCATTTTAGATTAGCTTCTGATTAATAGGGGGGAACTAAGAAGCTAAGTTGAAAGCACAAGGTAAAAAAATATCATAAAAGATAGAACTCACTTTTTAAGGAAAAGAAGATATTGGAGCAGCAGAATAATAGAATAATACATTTCAGAGAAAGACACTTCCACAAATTCAGGGAATTGATACGTAAGATTTCTTGGGAAGATAAGGTAAGGGATAAAAGAGTGCAGCTGCTGATGGAGAGTGAGAGTTTGCTTTTGTACATGTTATACAATGTGGAGGTGAAATAGGAACGATAGAAGCAGACCATAATGGCTGTATCAGGAGCTCTTCACTGACCTGAAGATCAAATAGAAATCATACAAAATGGGGAAAAAGAGCATGTAACTAAGGGTGAATGCAAAGGAATAGAAAAATCTGTAGGGATAAAATTGGACAGGAATTTCAGTTAAGAAGAGACACACAAGAAAATAGGCAACAGGGCTAGAACTACGAGGAAGCAAAGGAGGTATATTTCCACTACTAAACAGAAGCAGCATAAATTCTCTGATTCAGAGAAGGCTAAAGTGTCCAATAACTTTTCTGCAAAAATACTTAGTGTCTCAGTATTTACAAAGATTCATGTTGACAAGTAAATAGAAGTTTAGGTCAATTTACCTAAAACAAATGTTTTGGGATACTTCAGGGATAAATGTTCAACTTGGCAGGATCTGACTAACTTCTCCTTCCAATATTTTGCAAAGGGGAGCTGAAGTCACTTTTGAACTCTTTATGATTATCTTTTTGAATGAATGCAGCCAGCTGCTCTGCAGGAGTGTCAGTAACAACTATGCTGGTTGATCTGCCCTATTCATACTAGGCAACAGTCACCTTCCCTAGTGTCCTGGTTAAACCACGACACCTAGCTCCGAGGGAAGTCCTAATTTTGTGATCTTTCATATCAGAGGTTTTGATTAAATCTACAGAGACAGAAGTCAAATACACAGCTCCAGTCTTTGTTTGAACTTCCCCCTAGATTAAAAGTGATTCAGGGAGTTTTGATCAAGTCCTAAATCTGCTTATGAGGGACAGCTGGTTGATTTGCAGCAAATAATAGGCTGCACTTGCCTCCCTTGTACTAGACTGGGTAGTTTTACATGCCACTATACTGTTACTAACATACCATAAGTATCTAAGTGTGCTGTTATCAATCTCTGTAACATGGTAGCAGGCTAGATTAGATTGAGAAAAAAAAAAAATCAAAGCTGTGTAAGGGCATTTCCAGAGAGTAATATATAAATCTTACAAAAGGCACAGCTGTTTCTACTGATAACTGGTGAAAACAAAAAGAGGCTGAGAAACAAGTTCTGGATGTGTCTTTTAAAGACATTCATTGAATCTCTGTGGACAAGCAGAAACAAGCTATGCACGCTTAGATGGAGAGCATATGAAGCACTACAAACTGTTTTCAGCACCTTCCTTGTGCTGCCACAAGAAAATCTTTGAGGGGTCCTATGTGTTACATCTACTCAGGAACAACAAATTAATTTTTAAACAGATCTTAAAGCATGAAAGTAAAAGCTCCGCTTCTTGGCATGCCCCATTTCCTTGCAATTCATATTTAAATGATTTGGGTCTTAAATATGGCTAATGAAAAATCAACAGATGAGGAAATACTGAAAATTAGTATTCTTTCCCATTTTGTTTTGTGGTGTTTCTGAAATCTGTGTTCTTTATTTAGATTTAAGGACCCCAACAAAGGACATCTACTAGGTTCCTTATTGTGTTCATATTCTGTTTTTGCCTAGAATTGAAGCTGCCAAAGAGTCAGAAACTTTATATACCATTATAATTAGTTGTATTTAGGTTTAGAAATAGTGATTAAGGGCAGTGTCAGACAATGCTGAGTCTCCAAAAATATGTGTCTGAATTCTGCTTACTGGGATGTTCTCTGACAATAATGAGTTGTGCTGTTACATTGTGTCTTATAATGCCATACTCTTTCCAGTAGATTAATGTATAGGTGATTGAATGTGAAGAGCACTAGGTCACCTATCTGAATGTCTCACTGTATTATATACATTGCTTAAAAAGCCCTCCATGTTGCGTGATGATTGACCTTATTGCATCGTTCACAGTAATCATATTAAAATGCAGCTTTTGCTTTCAGAGTGCAGTTTAAATTTCCACTTTATTGGACAATAGATAGTCTTGCATATTTGTGAATAGAGCAGAAAAAAGGACTGTCTCCTGAGGTTGCCCACGTGCACACTGGAGAGATAAACGTGGTAAGAAGAGCTGCTGGAAATTTTTTGCAAATTTGTGAGATCTTTTACATTTTTCCGGTTTCCTATTAAAATAAATGATTTTGACACATCCGCTGAAACATCTGTAGGTACAATCTAGTCAACACTGAGACTTGTATGTCCTTCCTGTCCATTTCAGAGAAAAGCTTTCCTTCTGCCTTCTTTCTGCTCTGCACTCCTCACCATGAGGAAATGAAGAATGAAGAAAGAAAACGAATATGGGATGAACTCTTTTGTTTATACATGTTTTGCTGAAAGGTTTTTACTTTGGGCTAATCTTTTCCACTTGGCCAGCCAGCCAGCTTTTCTTCTGGGACCTCCCTGACAGTTGTTCTAGTATTTGGCAGCTTCTGGCTCTGTAAGGTGTAATAGCCAGCTTTAGATTTTCTGTTTTCTTCTGACAATGTAACACATTGTTGTAGAAGTGCTGTATATTAGCCTTTTCTTCTTTTGAGAGATGATGACGGTGACAGATTACCATTAATCACATACACTTGTAAACATTTCTACTCGAAATAACCAGAAGAGTAGAGCAATTATTCCTACTAACTTTCTCCATATATTCTTTGACATTATACGCAAGTCAGCATGAAAATACTTTCATTCTTCATTTGAGCGAAAGGTGATGCAGTTCTGTGTTAGGACTCCCATCATGACCTATTTCCCTTGCAGTCAGTCTACATGTTTTCTTTTTCATTTATTTCTTAGTGTGCTATGTAAAATACAAATGTTCTTTCAATGCTGCACATAGCATGAAATCTGCTTTGTTTGTACAATGTGTCAAGTTTTTGTGCCCTGCATTTGCACGTATGAAGGTGAATTTGAGTTGTCACACACTGAACTTGTTATCTTTCTATTTCACATAATGTGTGTGGAATTTTCCCATGACAGAGTGACTGTTGTAAATTGGGCTCTTTGGCAAGTATTTTCATGCTGAGGAACCAGATGGATGGGCACCTGAGCAGAATACCTCCTTGTTTAAAATTACATGAACTGGAGACCATTTCTTGTTAATTGAATTAGTGAGGTCAGTGAGATCTTGCTATTAAGAGTAATTTTGGCCTTTGCATAATTTCGCATTCTTATAACCACGTATTCTGAATTTAAGAGCAATGTAATCATTCCTGGCTAAGAACTTCAGAGATTTAAATATTGAAATGAGTATTTGTGATGATATAGCAAGTCTTTCTGGAATTCACAGTTTTTGCAAAAACTCAGATCATTATTTTAGATTCACAGGCCAACCGAGTATTTCCTGGAATTTAACTTTGTGTTTCTCAGGTGTTATTTAATACAAAATAAACAAGTACCCCAACTCCTTTCCTCAAACCAAACCCCAATTCCTCTCTCCCCCCCATACTGACATCCCAAAAAACCTAGTATGGTACTACTTAGAATTTTGGTCGGTACTTATCCCATGAAGGGGAATTTGGAAAAAATGCATAGGATGAAAGCGGTTGCTTTTTTTCTCTTTGCATTTTGATAGTATGTTGTTTTGTTCTCCTCTCAGACCTAGCTTTTATGTGTTTACCTCGTATCTTACTCTTGGCAAGAGTTTTAGCATTATATGTGCTTAAATAATGGCATTTGCCCCCAAAAAGATGATTGTTTTCAGGAAAGACCAAAAAAGCAAATCAAAACTAAAACAAAAATGTCTTTAATGAAACAACTTTTGAGGTAGAGGGTAAGTTATGGTGAGATCTTGGAAATGCTACTTGATCTTGAGAGAACCTGATCAGAAGTTAACATGTAACAGCTGTTAAACTATTTTCCATTGATGTAGCCCATGCAGTGGGGAATTACGGAGTAATGCAGTGCATCTATAAGAATAGTTCTTGTTTTTAAGGGTGCTATTACAAGAAGAGTTATTATATTCCTCTGAGAAATCACATAGTTGCTTAATGAGTCTGACAGAAGTATTCCACACAAGCTACGTTTCTGCTCTGTTTCTAAAACGCACCCGTGAGAATTAAGTGCTGTTCATCTGCTGCCACTGAGCCTCAGGGTCACCTTCAGGCTGGAAAGAAACCCTACAATTCAGAAAGAAGACCAAAGCCCTTTATGATTATCTGCTTTAAATTGTCCAGACTTTGCAGGAAAACTCATAGGGTGTGGGTCAGATGACTCCATAACAGTCATCTAGCAGGATTTCAATACAAATTATTTCTTAGAGGAATTTGCTCCAATCCTCCAGTGTGAAAAAGAATTTGTACACCCAGGCCCTAGAGTACTTACTATTCTTTTTCACACTGAAAGATAGTTCTGCAGAGTGAGTAGGAAACTACACGTTACTACAGAATACCATGCAAAAACCTTGGCAGTGGTTTCAGACAACCTTAATTTTTCTTCTGATCAACAGCTGCAATTTTAACATTATTTGACATGCTGCACATATATTACCTTAGCTGCTGTCTAGCAGCAGCCCATGCAGACAACATACTGTGAATTTAGAATTCTTTTTTTTTTTTTAATGTTGATTTTGTATTATTCTTTCCTTGGTAATTTCTGGATTCCTTAGAGCTAGAAGAAACAGGAGAATTGGTGTTTCTTGGCACATCAAAACCTTTGTGTCAGACCAAACCCGAAGTATAAATTAAAAAGAGATATTTGAATGGACATTCATATCCTTTGATTCCTAAGGCAAGCTGCTCAGGGTGAAGGCATCAGAAATGGGAAGGTCGTTTTAGATGAAAACAGTCTGTTCTGTTTCTGCCAACACTAGGAGTTATTTTTTATAGCTGCTGAAAGTCAAGAACCCTTGTGAGGTGATTTACTTTGGGAATTCTATTGAAATCAACCTGCAGGGGAAATTGTAAGGGTTGTAAACTGACAAGAAGTAAGTGAAACCATCTCCTGCACATCCAGGTGCAGAACAAAATGCATTTGCCTTACTTTTAACGAGCGGCATGTCGCAGGTCTTCCCTGTGGGTGGCGAGAACAGCTCAAAATGAACCTAAACCTGGGTGCACGTCAGTAAATTCTGGCAATATAATTTGCATTTTGGATGTAGTCTGTAGATTTCCTCACTCTAGAGCCTGTTGCTCCCTCAACACTGCTGGGCCTTTGATTATGAAAGGGTTATTTGCTGGTGGAAAAAAATGAAGTGACAGGCAATTACCTACTTATGGTGACTATCATATAGGTGCCTGAATGGTCCATAGGGTTTTTAAAACTTATTTTAAAGTTCCTAGGTGCCAAAAACACTTTTGTTTTTAAAAGCTGTGCTTTCTAATTCTAGAATATAAACAATATAATCTTGCAAGTTACATGACAAGATCAGTATTATTTGATAATATGCATATATGTTCTTCATATAAATCTTTCTGCATTATCTGAGGGTTTTTTGTTTTCAATGTTTTCTGCTTGTCTTCATATACTGAGCTTTTACAGTTACATTGTGTTATCTTTCTTTGCTCTCATTTCCAGACTTAAAAAAAAAAGGCAAACGCCCCCCCCAACTGATGTTGCTAACTAGAAATGGTGGTTTTCATGTGACAGGGGAGAAAGTATGAATCAGAACAAGGAGACGCAGTTTATATTGGAAACAGGATCTATTATTTTAGATTAAAGAGATACAAGCGATTGATTGTATTTGTGATGTTCATGCAGCATAATTACATCACTGCAAAAGAGTAAAGAGTATTATCAAGCTTGCTAAAATTCCGAGGATAAAAAAACCAAACCCCATAATTCCCAGCCCCAAACCAAATATACCTGGATTCTCTTCCTCCAGCTCTGGACACGAAGTTGTGATAAGTACGTGCAGCTCAGACAGGGAGGTCTAATTGCTGTCCACAGCTGGGCTACAACGAGGAAAAAATGGAAACACCTGTGCCCGCAGGGCTGGGGAGGGGCACTGGGGTGAGCCCTGTGCTACCAGTTGGAGGCTGCGGCTGCTGTGGGGAGCCCTGCTGAGGGGTGCTGGAGTGAGGGGAGCCCCGCCGAGGGGCGGTGAGCTGCGGTGAGCCCTGCCGAGGGG
>NW_008824746.1:613758-651220 GCF_000699105.1 Pygoscelis adeliae | reverse complement strand
GGTGGGGTGAGAGGTGCCCTGCTGAGGGGTGGCAGGTGAGAGTGGGTGGGGGGCTGAGAGGAGCCTCTCCAGGCAGGGCAGCACCTGCCAGAGAAGAAGGTTCTGGAGGCGGCAGGGTGCAGCTGGGGAGCGGTGGTGGTGGCGGCAGCTGGATCTTCAGGGCTGCAGGTCAGTTCCTCGGCTGGCTGTCCGTAAAACTTCCGAGTCCTGTCCCTAGTCCCTCTGAGTCTTCTCTGCTTAAAACGTGAAATCTTTTCTGTTTTATTAGGGACTTGATGCAGGAGAAGGTGTTGGCAGGCCCACCAGCAAACTCGGTCTGCCTTGGGGCGTCCCATAAAACAGGGATGTGTCCAGGAGCACTGGGACGTACCCTGAGAGAGGGGGAAAATGGTGTCAGGGGAGGAACTGCCAGCAGGAAGATGGCAAGAAGCTGAGGAAGATGGTGGCAGAGGGGAAGAGGCAGCTGTCCACTCCGTATCTTTTGGGCTCTGGTAAGCCAAAGATTTCCTTATTTCCATTTTCCATGCAGAAGAGGAGAGGAGAGTTCTAGGAGATAAGGGAAACGGGACCTGTTTTTGTGGTGTGAGTCATCCTCTGCTGGGTTAACCTGGTGGGAGCGAGCCCCCTTGTCCTCAGGGAGAGGGTGTGGCATGAAACAAAATTAATCCCACACCCACCAAAAGGTTTGTGTTACTGTACAAATTAAACCTCTTGAGGGAATTGTTTGAGATGCAGTAGTTTACCGATGGAATTATTTATTTAGAGAGCTACATTTTCTAGCTTGAGTCCCAGCTTGTAACTCAAAATACCCTGAGCTTTGTGAACTGAGGGAAAGCAAGGAATGGGAGAAGTCTCACCAGACTCATCAGAGTAACTTTTTTAGTTCTAAGTTCTGATCTAGAAATAAATTTGGCAAAGATATAGCGGTAAATCTTTAAGTTCATTATAATGTCTAACCATTGCAATTTGTCTGGGACAAGCATTTACGAAATATTCTTCTGTTATCAAAAGTAGACATTTGGTTTGGCACCTGTTGATTGAATCAACTATTTTCTTGAAATTTCCTGGAAATATTTGAAAGTGTGGAATTATTTAACCTAAACAAGGTGAGATGTAATTTTTTAAGCAGAAACATCTAACAGTAGGAAAATGTAACTGCCAGCTTAATTTTTCAGATAGTGTGCTAATTTATTCATTTCAATGGAAAACTAAAGTACCACTTCTCACTCTAATGGCTCTGTTCATCAGTAAACATACAGTATTAATAATAGAATTTGTAAACATCACCACTTTCCAACTTTCTCTCCCCAAAAGAAGTAAAACTTAGCTTCTACCCTCTCAATCTTTCTCATCTGAATTCTTTCAGTGAGGGTCTTAATTGGATTCCTTTATTATAATTTGTGCTGGGTTCATGCCTGCTTCGTGCTGCATCCTAGCTATATTTTCCATTAGCCAAGGAAAGAAATGAAAGGATACTGAATGAATGAAAGTTATTATGCTCTATTGGGAGGCTATCAACCTTAGAAGCTTGTGATTAGAATTATCACCCCTTAGCTTTTAGCTGATCTTAACTTTCATTTCTAAAATGTTAATTTTCTTTTTTTTCCTCTAAATCTGAAGTGGCTTCTGGAGTTGAAAACTATTATTATCATCTTCTAGTCCTAAGATGCTCTCCCTCACTGATGTCACTCTGATGAGTAACTGAAATATTAAGTATGTAATTCCTATGTTAGATTCCAGTTGCGTGGCTGTGCTGTATGGTTAATAGTAATGCAAGAGTGTCAGGATGAGAGAATAATCTGAAACAGTATTTGATCAAAAAAACCCCAAACCCAAAACAATAATGATGGGAAATTTAGCTGCTTTCCCCCTGAAATTTGTTCTCTGATTTGGTTGCTTTTTTGATTCTGTAAGAGGCAACTCCAAAAAATCCATTTGCATCCACCTATAACTGACAGTTTTAAAAGTTCTTTATTAATTGTTTGTCAGTGCAGTCAGGCAGACATCGTGGAATCCATGCAGAGTGTATTTACAAATGCATACAATTCAAATCAGTAGTTAGGCTGTCAAGTGTCTGGCAAGATACAGATGTGTTATCTTGCAGGCATTAACATCATATGAATGACAGGTTGTAATGTAGTGTCATTCTTAAAGGTATTTGTGCTTCTCAGATGAAGGAAAGCTGGGGGGCCCTCAGCAAGCCTCCTGTGTTGAAGGGTGAAGAATGTGATGTACTAATTCTTTCTTTCATTCAGGGCAGCCTACTTTGAAAAAAAAAAATTACTTGTGCAAGGCCAAGTCACAAAACTTGCACTCAGATACTGCATCTGCACTTAAGCTGTGAATATATTTAGGTTCTTGGGTAGTTAGATCCCAGTGCAGCCATCATCTGGTCTGTAAAGTTACTACTAGTCAGATCAATACATACTCACTTTTGAGATGTATAATATGCTTCTTAAAGTGAGGTTGTATTTTCACTCCTCAGAAATCTCTTGCTTCAATACCTCTCTTTGTTGTGATAAATCACTCTTAGGAGTAGAAATGATGAACTTGTCTGGTAGGTTTCAAATATATTTGAATATAAAATAAAATGAACATTAAGTATAAATATTTTGTATTCTTAAATAAAAGTACAGAAGATAGATGTTTATGTTTTAGTCACACCATTTTACATCCTTTATATTATATTGCTGTAGTTTTATTTATTATAGATATATATTATGCCAAACCAATGTGGTTTTTATTTTATAAGTAGCTTAATTAGTCTGTCAACAAAATTATAGGAGAATGAATGATAGCTTTAAATATGACTTTATGCTTAATTTTGTTTCTGTCTCCTTCTAGCTTCCTTTTCTCAAACTTTGGACTGCTTAAAGTAATGCTCTCTAGAGGCAGAATTACTTTCTAAAATCGAGTTTTAGAAGTGAGCTATATTTTTATTGCTCTGAGCTAACAGAAAAGCATGATTCTCCTAGAGGTTGTTCCAAACAACTTCATAAGAAAAGAGACAGAAATATTTACATGGACCTGTTGGAGCAGGTCCAGAAGAGGGCCACGAAAATGGTCAGGGGGATGGAACACCTCTCCTATGAAGAAAGGCTGAGAGAGTTGGGGTTGTTCAGCCTGGAGAAGAGAAGGCTTCAGGGAGACCTTATTGCAGCCGATCAGTACTTAAAGGGGGCTTATAAAAAAGATGGCGGCAGACTTTTTAGCAGGGCCTGTTGCAACAGGACAAGGGGGAATGGCTTTAAACTAAAGGGGGGTGGATTTAGACTAGATATAAGGAAGAAATGTTTTACGCTGAGGGTGGTGAAGCACTGGCACAGGTTGCCCAGAGAGGTGGTGGATGCCCCATCCCTGGACACATTCCAGGTCAGGTTGGACGGGGCTCTGAGCAACCTGATCTAGTTGAAGATGTCCCTGCCCACGGCAGGGGGGTTGGACTAGATGACCCTTAGAGGTCCCTTCCAACCCAAACGATTCTATGATTCTATGAAACAGATTATCCCTGACAAATATATACAGCTGTCTAATAGAGCAACCTCCTCAGATCCCATCTATGTCATAGGATTTTTTGGGTCTCTCTAATCTTCTTACTTTTACAGAATCCAGTTTTGTATTCCATTAGTATACATGTGTATATTCTAATAGACTATAAAAATGCTGCATGACCTACTTACTGACAACCTGGTTTTACATCCCATTAGTGGGCATGTATTTTCACAGTAATAGACTTTTAGAAACAGCGTAACCCATTTATTCTGCTTCATCAGTAACTCCCTATGTAGTGTGTATCTATACGTGTGTATATATATCATTTTTTCATTATCTGAGAAAATGTGAACCTTCCAATGCTGAACAAGAGTTCTGTGCTGTTTGAACTGCTTAGACACTGATATGATACTTATTCTGCATAAAATAATTAATGATACTTGAAGGCATTTGCAATGTAAGAAAACAGAATGTAGATAAAGCAACCTGTACTTAGAGGAGGATTAATACTGCAATGTAACCTGACCTATTTTTAAAGGAATACTTCTCATTTTACTGATTTATGATTCCTTGTTGAACTCACTCATGCCTTACTTAATTTGGCTTTCTCTGAGATTTACTCAAGATGTTGAACAAAAAGGAATTCTTATAAATGAAGACAGTATCTTTTTTTTTTTTTTCTTCCTTAGTGTAAGTCCTGAATATTGTGAAGGACCACATCTTTTGGTTTTTTGGAACCTGCCATCTGCCTGTGTAATTTGGTATGCTTTATTTTCCATGCCACCCTTGATTTTATAGACTTCTATCAAAATTCTCCCTCGATCTTAAAGACTGAGGAGTCCTTGTTGATTCTAATATGAAACTATTTAATAGCTCTGCTCATCTTTGTCAGCCCTCTTTGTACTTTCTATTGTTCTATTTTACTCTTTTTGAGGACAGGGAGACCAAAAGTTGATAACATTTAAGGTAAGAGTCCACCATGAACTGCATAATGGTGTTTTGGTCTTTGTTTCTTTCTTAATACTGCCAAAGATTCAATTTCCTTTTTTTGACCACCATTGAACAGTAATCTGGCAACTTCATGAAATTAACTATTATAACCCCAGATCTGAAATCCAAGTGAAGGAACTCTCAGCTGACAGCTTATCGTATATACAAAGTGACCACTTCCCTATTTGTGTCATGGAATGTTGTTTAAATTTAGCCTGATCTGTCATGGAAAGTACTTTGGCAGATCTTTAGTTCTTTCGCCCCATACGTTTTCAAGGAGATAGTATCTTGTGGTATAGTGCCATCCTTGGAGTGTCCCCAGGGTGCCATGGGTTTAGATGATCTGTGCATAGGTCCATCTGCTTTCAGGCATACCCTAGAGTGTTTTACATACTGAACCAGAAGCATATGGTAGTGGTTTTTTAATACCGCTCTCTTTGTATCATCCATACTGGTGAGGAGACTATGCACTGTATGAGGTAGGAGACTTGAAAACTTAAGGTTATCCCTTGGGGTTCTCATCTGCTTGTGGGATAGAGTTATTCTAGGAGCAGCTGTGCCCCTTAAACCTATACAGTGGTCTGGCCCTGGATTGACTTACTCATTGTCCTTCCCTACATGCACCCGATAGTCACCGGTACCTCATCAGCACATAAATGCTTCCCCTTCTCTTATGTTACAGGGGCTTGCTTATTTATTTATTTTAAACATTATACCTATGTTCATTGATTGTGCTATTGGAATTCTTAGTGTAACAGAAAAAGTTGTTCTATCAAGAGAGTGCCATTATAAGATCAATGTTGTAGCTAACTCCTGATGCATAGTTAACATGTTTGATCTGCAGTTAATCACTACACACTAGTAGGGAATGGTACCATATTAAATAGTTTTTCTACAAACTATATGTGACCTACAAGCTAATGTTTAGAAGATGACCATTTTGTTTTGACTTTTCCATTTGGGAACTCAGGGTGTGAAGAACTCAAAATAATTGATTTCATTTGGAAGCTTTACATTAAAGTCTTGATGAAGCTCACTTACAGTGAGACAACAAAAGAGATGGCAGCATGCTGAGGAACTACTGCTTTCTGAACTCCTATTTAGTCTTGCAAAGCATAGTGCATTTTCCCTCATGTTGCTGATAAATCATTCAAAGTAGTTAGAATTATACGCCTCAAGTAAATGGATATGTGATCTGGAAAGATTAAAGATCAGTTTTTAGTTTGTCAAGGTACATGAGATGAGGCAGTTGATCCATTTGATACGTAGCAACATGAGATATACAATGTTTGTATATACCTAATTGTTTAAGGGAACCAATGTTGTTAATGTTTGCATGTTTTGGACTCCAAACAGTAAGTTCTTAGAGTTGTAATAAGAACATGTTCAAAGAATGACAGAAGTCTGAAACTGAAATAGGTTCAATAGGAATAGCTGTGTTACATATTTCTATTGCTTAAGCAAAGTCTGTTAGTAGTGCAGGGAAGTCTACTGTGTTGAACTTTTCACCACCATAAACCTGAGTTATACAGACTACTCAATGGGAAAGGGGAAATCATCTGTCATTATATGAAACTGTCAGGATTTTATCCAATTGAATTTTGCTTATATTTACCTAAATACTCTCTTTTCCTCTTGAATATCTGTAACCACTGGCATTCAAATATATTTTTTAAAAATATCTTTTACATCTCTTTTCACATGTTCTCTGTGATTTTTGCCTGACTGAGGGAGGGTTACAGAAATAAGCTATCAGGCAGTTGCCAACAAAGTCATCTCTTAGTAATTAGGAATAGTTTATAGGGAAATAGCCAGTAATAGTGCTCTCTTTTTGTGGTTTGCTTTTTTAATAGTTGTTTGCTTTAAAAAAAAAAAACAAAAAACCACCCTCCCCCCTCCCCTTTTACTTCCTCCTCTTGAATGAATGTTGTGCCCATTCCTGACTGCAGGTCTAGTAGATAAATGTGGCTTAAATGGAACTTACTGAAACTTGCAAACAAACTGATTTTGTTATATTTTCAACTTTATGAAACCATTAAAATAAGGGTAAGTTCTGAAGATGTTTAACCACTCTCACTCTTCTGTTTTAACTTCCAAATGCTTGCAGATGCTTCTGCATTGAGTTCAATTTTGGGAGGCAGCTGCTGTTTTATACGGGGTGAATAAACTGAAGAAGGGAGTAACCTCTCTACTTGGCACACAGAAACATGACTACTCAGAGATTAGTCATTTGATTATTCCACAGTAATGCTAACAAGTGTATAAGGTAAAATGTCAATTGGTATGTTTTTCTTCTAGTCTTTATTACCTATATTTAAGCCCCAGGACTTCAGCTGGCGGATCCAGAGTACCTCTAAGCCTGAATGGTCTATTGCTTTTATTTGCTAATTGCTAATAAATTTTAATGTTATGTTTATTAAATTTATCTGTTTTATTTTAAGAACTGGTTCCTTCTCTGATGTGAGGTTTAGCTAAATGACATATCGTTCCCCACTTGCCAAAATATTAGCTGCTGACTAATTCTAGTTTATGATGTCTAGGATTAAACAGACAGATTCTGTTGCAGAAAATGTGGTTACAGAATGTTTTAAAGCCATAAAATTCATCTAGACATAAACATTGCTTATCGGAAAAATGGTCTGTTTAGCTGTGAGAATGACTGTGTGTAGGTTTCAGCAGAAGAGTTGATCAAGATTTCATGTTTTCACTTAGTTCATGAATATTTGTGAATTTTCATTGGCTATTTTTAATGATCCCTTGGGCCCAAATTATACATGACATAACTTCATTTAGTGTCACAGAAAATTAGTGACTGTTTTCATAATATGAATCAAGAAATAACATCACATTTTATTTAAAAATAACAGTTGATATTTAAAGACTTTTTAGACAAATATTTTTATATTTGTATAAAGGATGAATTGAAAGCTTAATTCTTACCATTTATGTTGGTGATTAAAGCAGTGAGTATCCGACTGTCTCCTGGGATTTTATCTTTTGAGTAAGAAATAATAAAAGTGAATTGCATTATACTGACATAATTTGCAATTGTAGGAAAAACCTGTTGCATTAGGTGATCAAAATAGATTATTGTAGAGAGAGTGGCTATCAGAGGAGACAACTGTGGAAAAAACTAACACAGAAAAGGAGGCTTAGAAATGAGTCTATGTGAGGCTTAAATTAAAGGACAAAACAATGGTATACGTATCCAGCTGTTCATGTTACTTTCTCCGTTTTATGGGTTGCTCAGTAACTAACGAGAAGTAACAATTCTTTCCCTGTTCTATGTTGTCTTTCCTGTGCCTCTCCCTCACATTGGTACTTTTTTCAGTTTGCAACATTGATCTTTCTCAAATAATGGATCTATTGTACTAATATCAGAGATCGAGTTATTTATTTAACACAAAAAACTCAATTGATACCATAACAGTTGTCAGAGAGGTAGTGGCACTGCAGTTATTTGTTAATGTTTATTTTATTTCTAATCTTGAGTGAAGGTGATTCTGTATAACTCTGCAGCATAAATCAATTAAAGTTACACGATATCAGATTGTTACTTCATCTCCTTGACTACTATATCGATTTTGGAGAACTTTACTTTGCACCTCGACGTATGAACCAAAAATTAACTACCACTAATCAATTACACTAAAAGATGCAGAGTGTCTTTTGACACAATATTTATATTTCATTCCCTAAACCAAGGCAAATGTGATTTTAAAAAAAGTGTGAAATCATTGAAATAAATATTACGCTTCATTTATCATAGCAGATCTTGAGGATCTATGGCTAGCCAAACAAGTAGTGTTGAGAAGAGGAAATGCAATCTGAAATTTTATTAATTATGCAAGTTCTTCAGGAGGCAAATGTTAAGAGTTCACAGAATGCTAAGCCTAATTTTTCTGAATAAGAAGTCAAAGGGTGTTCCTACAATAGTGTTTTCATTTGGACTGGTTATGCTTTCAAAATGAATCTCCTGATCATTCCCATCTACCATTCTTTGCTCCACATCATGAAGTAGAGCATGCAACTTTCATCATTTTAGATGATGGTCCACAGGACTGAACTACAAAATAAAATGCTATGAAGGCTGTATTTTGTGGATCTCGGGACCTTAGCGTCTTTGGGTTTACTCTGCAGATCTGCTGCTATTAATAATAGTTTTGTTTTGTAGCTGAGCTAAACTCATTTACTACTTTGATTCATCTCATGGGGGATCATATGATCTCTTTATTTAAAGTAGTAAAACTTTGTTTATGTAACTTCTTGAGACTGTCCTTCCAATTATTTGGCCAGTACTGTTGACATTCCTCCATTTGAGAGTAATCAGATTTGAGAATTGCTAGGAATCTATTGCTAATTCATCTGGCATTGGTTTAGATTAAGCTACTGTACCCAGTAGATACTGAAACTGATCCCTTCAAAGTGAGGAATGAGGGAATTTCAGAAATTAAAACTGTTTTAAGGTGAAGAGTTTCAAGTATAGCATGCTAGCATAGTTTTGCAAATAGGAACTGTCACTTCTACCAACAACAGCAATAGCCTTTTGGTATCTTATTCAAGGTTTACTCAAAATAGAGAGTGGGTAAAATATCTTGAATATATCATTTACAATCTCCTCCATCTGTGAGTGCACTGAAACAGTCTTGTTCTCCATCTGTCCCTTGTTTCTGTCATATGGTTGATTCTCTAAAACCTATGGTTGTTTTATTTGGAAGAGTCTCAAACAGAAACTGAGTGAACACAACTAAGTGAAATGTTTAAGCATATTGCTATTATTTTAATAAATTTTATTCCAAATTTTAGCACTAGTTATTTAGATTTTAATAGTTCTGTGTCAAATCCTGAATATAAATTGAGGTGGTTGTTTTTTTTTTTCCACGGCTTTAATTTTTTTTTTTTTTATTTAATACCCTATAAGGAGACATTGGATCATGCTTTATTTATATGTCTGAATGCTTTGAATCTAAAGCAGCTGCACAGGTACTGGGGATGTCGGCTAATCGTTTTAGCAATAGTGGGGATGATGTCTTCTATAGCAAAGTAAGAAAAGAGAAAACAGCTCAGTTTAAGATTTAATCACTATTTTTTAATTTAATGTGGTTTGTCTGTAGACAACTGATTTTTGTCCATGAAGGGAACTTACTCTAATACTGATGTGTCTAGAAAAAACTGCAAACCTTGGGGTCACTCATTCATGAGGAATTCTGTGTGTGATTCTAGCCTCTCTCTTTATTTGTCCTTTGTCCTTGTTATTTGTGTGTGTGTTTCCACTGAAATATGGGATGACTGATAACTCTGGAGGCTCACGTAATATTCAAGTTAATGCCAAATGTTTATGTAAGTCCTGTGAATGAAATTAGAAAATGGGATTCTAGTTTTTTTGGCTATGTATCTGGCATTACTGGTTTGTGTGCAGACAGTTCTAATTATCAGTGGAATGACTGGGAAGATATTTTTTCCCACATCCCTCTTCTTTGTAATGTTTTCACGTGTAACTTTTTTTAAACAATGGTACTTTCAAAGGCAGGTTTTTAAAGATGTATAGGTTAGCATCCTGTTATTCCTTTTAGTGCAATCCTATTTCTCTACTAGTTTCATAATAATACAAGATGTTAAACATTAACACCTGAGGAAATAGGGTTGTATGTTGCTGGAAAATGCAGCAGTTAAAAACAAATATATTCACTGACCACTTTTCATGGACCACATTTAGTCCACAGATTATTTTGGGGTACTAAACATAGTAATTGCATTTAAAATTTGAAATCCAATCCATGAAGATGTCGAAAGATGGAAATGTCTTGGATTTTCCCTTCTGGACTTGATTTACAATTATTTGAATACAATTGGCATGATTTTTGCACTGACATGTTGTCACAAATAATTATTTTTATGCTTTTAAAAGTTTTGAAAGAGCATATTATAACATGCTGTTTGGTATAATCAGATTAGCAAAGTCCAGTAGCTTTGTTTATTTTAACTTTTTTTTCCACACAGGCTCAAATCAGTCTTTGCTTAATTGTTTCATGACAGGAACTGCTCTTGTTAGCATAAAGCTCCTGCCTGATGCTTGCATTTTGCAGAGAAAAAGCA
This sequence comes from Pygoscelis adeliae, assembly GCF_000699105.1. NCBI lineage: Eukaryota > Metazoa > Chordata > Aves > Sphenisciformes > Spheniscidae > Pygoscelis > Pygoscelis adeliae. Next base: position 640,642 of record NW_008824746.1, on the reverse strand, counting down.
ATTTTTCACAGTGTCGTGTTGACTTACATGGGAGGTACTTGGTGTGACAGGCCCTGGTATAAACTAGTCCTAAGTAAATCTTTTTGCATAATGCACTTCAAAGTGGAATTCTTGTTCCAGAGAGCAACAAAAAAATACAGGAAGTTGAAATCAGTTTTATATGGTCTTTTTTCCTTATAATTATAACATATATTTACAAAAGTTGTTAATTTGATGAAGTTACTATGGCTTGAAGCACTGATCCATATTGGGGAGCACTGAGTGATTCATTATGTGACAGACAAACAATTGTGATCTCAGCTAGCATGGTGGGTAATCCTTGTGGAGAATGTCCTGGGAGGAGGGTGGAGGAGAGAAGGAAAATGACATGAAGTTCTTTGCTCCACTCTCAAGCACTAATCTATATCATAAACTCTTTTTTGCTCTACTCTAAATGTTGTTAATTTGGGGTTTGTTTGTTTGGTTTTTTTCTTCTCTGTATTAATTCCAAAGCTTTTTCCAAAACCTCACTGTTACAATGGTTTGAAACCTTAGAATTTCCTGCTGTATTGATAGCTTGTTCATGTACATTTGTATACAAATGCTATTATGAGCATGCAGTTTGAAGAAATCCTTATTCTGTTGTTTGGGTATGGACACAGAAGATTTTTTTTAACCTTCAGCCACAGTTTTGCTGGATGAAAAGCTTTTTAGTCTTTCCTTTGATTGTATCTCTAGTCTGTCGCTACATTTTACCTAAATATGAATTGGGAACACTGTCTTTATTGAACATGTTATCAGAATTATATAAGATATGCCAAAAACTTTGTTATTGCCTTGTACATTTGCATTAATACGTCAGTATGTCTCCTAGAGAAGTTTGACCTCTCCTTTTCCAGTCTTCCTGCTGTGCAAATGTCATTCTGTCTTCTGTTTTCTCTTATCACCTTCCAAGTGTCCTCTCAGAGCTGGCTTAGGCTTTTTAAAACTGAATTTTGCTGTCTCAGGGTGGAGGTGCCGGGCCATTCTTGGCATAGAAAGGAAAGGAGTTGAACTGGGAAGGAATGTGGGGGAAACAGCTGGAGAGTCAGATGGGGACAGCAAGTTCTGTGCTGGTGAGGGAGGAAAGGAAGAAAATCACCATTTTCACAGAAACATAGAATATCCTGATTCAGAAGGGACTATGAGGATCAGCGAATCCAACTCCTGACTCCACACAGGGCAACATAAAAGTTAAACCATATATTGTCCCTTTGTTAGCAGTTGCTCCCAATATTCCAGCCCCTACTGTGTCACCAGTGGAGCCTATTTTAGCAGGCAAGTGTGTTTAGTCACCTGCATGGGCAGGTGTCTATATCGCTATCTTCAACTTCACAGTCCTTTTTTGACTACTACTCCTTCTATGCTGCTTTGCCGGTCGTTTTTTCTTCTGCCTTTTTGATTTTTCTAGTGTTGTCAGAATTGTTCCTCAACTGTATTTCTGCCTCTGTGGTCACTTCTTTTCCCTGTGCTCTGTCCTTGTTGACGTAGCTCAGTGATTCACTGTCATCTTCAATGGATGCCTGCCAAGGTTTCAGCTCAGCTACTGGCTGGTAATCTTGGCTATAAACATAACCCCCCTCTTTTGACAAGCTCATAATAAATGAGAGAAATCATTAGTTCACACAAATCTGGAATTTTAACCTGGATGTTGTGCATTAGGTGTTTAGAAACATAAAATCCCACTTTGAAAAATACATCTAAAGAGCTGCTACATGCAAAACTTGTAAAAGTGCCCTTATTTTGCTAGTCATTGGTAAGTAACTGTTGGTGTGTCTGTGTTATATATAAATGTTTAGAAAGGCTGACTGTCATGTTAGTTATATTTGTAGGAAGTCTAGCACAACAAAGCCGCAAACTTGTTGACCTGTAGGTGCTGTCTGTAAATGGTAAATAACAGGGCTATGGTAGGTGTCAACAGATGGTACTATTACATGCAGTCTTTCAAGTAGGTTTTTTCCTTAGCCTATGAGCATATGTTCAGTCTTGGGAAGACATGCTGTGTTGCTGTTAGCTTTGGTTATGCAATTCTCGGTATAGTGACAAGCCTTTTGGAGAAGGCGTATGAGAGCAGCAGGAGAATTTGCTCTCTATCCAGGTTTCTGATTAAATTCAATTCTTGAGGCAGAGCTGCTCTTTAAGAACTGCCCGCTGCTGTTGGGCTTATTACTGAAGGAAGAGATAGCCTAGAGGCAATTTGATAATTTCTGTTGCAAGCCTTGAACAGAGGTCCTGCATAAATAGAACAAGTTACACTTAAATTATACCCAGACTTGACGTCACTGGTTTCTCTTCCATTAGGAAGATGACCTGCAAGGCCCCAGACATCTGCCATCATTTGGAAGAGCAGTGTCAGAATGAATGCTGCTGAGGGAAGAAAGGGAAACAAGGAAAAAATATTTCACAATATCATACACATTGTATACGGTACTTCGTTCAAATGATCTGTTTGACAAATTCCATGGACTCTACTTCTATTATGGGAGAAAGCAAATAAAAAATAAGCAGCTGAATATACGTGTGTTCTGGCAAGCAAATTTAATTTCATCATTGGCCATAGGTATAGAATGGCTTGACAATACAGGTAAATACATTCTTTGGTTAAGAGGTATAGATATTAGAGAAGGAAGAAAACACGTTTGATGTTTAAAGTGCATGGAAATCATGCTCTGTGTTCACCTGTACTTGTGAAGCCTAACCATGGTCCTTTTGTTAGTCATAGCCATTGTTCTGGTATTGTTAGAAAGTAAAGATGAAAATTAATTTTTTTTGGTAAGAAATACTATTATTCTACAGGTTTTATTTGGGGAAAGCCTGCTAAGTGTATATATCTGTTAATATATGAATTCCAGTTCAATTTATAGAGTATGTTGTTATTGTCTTTCTCTCTCTTTGTAACATAACTGTTGGAGAGAGAAAAACTTGGTCTTTGATAGTCTTTCCCTGAATAAAAAAAGGTATTAAGAATGATCACCAGCTGGCCAGCTGGACCGGCTCTGAAAGGTATGCTGATGTCCTCGTGTCTTACATTGGCCACTACCCTGTGCACATGAGTCGCCTCCAGCCCTCCTTGTGAAAAACAGAGTTCTGCCTGTGGATGCCACATGGTCTCTCACTTTGAGGGACTTGCTGGGTAAAACCATACTCACGAACGTAAGAGATTCTGAGAACATAAAGCCTGAGCCAGGGACTGGATCAGAAAATCAGCCTGGGAAGAAAGAAAGGTAATGCAGGAAAATGCTGAGACAAATGGATGAAGCATAAACATACCTTTTTTAAAAAATTTTTGTTTATTTATTTTGTTTGTTTGTTTATGAATTTTCCCTGCACTTGGCTGCTTATTTAACCTTATGCTATCTCTTTGTGCTAACACAGCAAACTAATTGAGGTTAAAAATAACCTTTATCTGGAGCACGTACTTACAGGCTGAAAGCCACTGAGAAAAGAGTGAGAGTGTATCTAAGTTCACCTAGCTCCTCAGGCTAAATTCCAAAGTTTGCAGAAGAATAAAGCTCAGGAAGGAAAGCTTGGAAGGGTAGTAACAGGTCTCTGGGGAGATGAAATGAATGTTCACAGGTGCTGTGAGGGAAAAGTTTGACCAGGAGCATCTTATAATTCAGAACTGTGTGAAGTGAGAGAAAAATATTCATTCATCTATTATGCTGAAAAAAGAGAAAAGCTTTTTTGAAAAAAGCAATGTTCCTTTCAGCTCTGCAATTCTCGTTTTGGTGATAGATTCTAGGGAGCCTCAGAACAGGCAGCCATCAGTAGTAAATACTTCACATTCTGATGAAGGAGGTTTTACTAAAGCCAGTAGAGATAATTGCTTCCTAGTGACAGTTTGTTTTTTGTTTGGTGGGGTTCTTTTTTAATTTTATTTTTTTATTATAGTCATGGAAGTCCTAATCAGATTATTGGTTTAAGTGCAAATTTTCCTGTTGTATAGTTTAGGTTTATGAACAAATGAAATAATTTAGGATGTGCTGGTTTGCACAAAGTTACATGTACAATGATTAAATCTATCTCTGCTGGGTTGCTACACTGAACATTGCAAGGGTTTTCTTCAGAGGATATTGGCAAATCACAAAGCAAATCAGAGATGATAAAAAGAGATGAACAGGTATGTATGGAAATTGAATTAGAAAGAAAAGGTTTTCAAACACCTTCTTTTGTGGAGGAAGTGTGTACAAATATGCCTGAATGATACAGATGCCGTCAAATACCCCAGGAACCGTTTGTGTGTTATCTTACATGTAGTGATGTAAATCTTCCATGGCAAAAGATGAAATAAAGCAATCGAGCAAGGAATTCCTGAACTTTGGGTTTGTATATCTAATGGGTTTGTTTCACACAGATGAAATCTCCACACATTTGTGTGTCTGCAGAGAACCAGGCCTTTTAAGAATATTCAATACTCAGCTTTATGTTGGCTGTGTCTACAGCAGGTGTTAGTAGCGTTAAACTGAATAGATAGGTTGCCTCATCATCAATATGTAAGGTTCTGTTCATCAGAAATATTTACTTTTATTCTTCCCTCGGCACACCTGGAACAGTCTTTGAAGAGGATTTTGGGTCAATTAGTTCCAGAATATTAAGGCTGTCTCTTCTATTTCTGTAGATATTTATGGTGAATTAATTTTGCAATTTTATTTTTCACATCTTTCCAGGAAGTATTTTGAAGTCTGTCTGCACACATTTAATCTTTTGAAATGCAGATTGATCAGATGAACTCCTATATGTATTGGTGAAGGGAAGTTCAAATGAAGGTATATTTGGTGGTGGTGGGGGGGACAGAAGAAAAATTCTGCTGTTTCTGGTATATATATGCTTTCAGGATATATATTGTACTGAAATAGTTATGTATCATCCTTTTTATATTTCACCTCTTGTTTATTTATATCAATATATTTGAATGCTCCAAAACTTGTTTATTTTTATAACAGCCAATCAGCATACAGGATCACTAAACCATGCAACTCGGGAGTTGCTCATCAGCTGTATAATGAAGACAAATGGCATGTTAAATCTTGTTATCTAATTATGCAAAAATAGCTTTTTATGACAGCAATGGCTTCTTTGCGGTCTGTAGAAAGCCAGGCACCATGCACCTGATTAATCATGCAAAATAAGATTGAATGAAAGGAGGGGAAAAAAAAAAAAAAAAAGAGAAAGGTGCTGTGTATTCTGGGTCTCTTCCAAGCAGGTGGCTTAACCTGGTGCTGAAAATCCTGTTCTTTGTGGACAGACTTCAAGGCTGAAAGAGTATCAAATGATAGTGAAATTCCTAAATTGTAGTGAGCCTAATTAAGAATTGGTTCTATTACTGTGACTTTTAAGAACACCTAATATAACCTCTAATGGCAAATATTTGCCAGGATTGGTTAGATCATAAATCAAATGATGAAACGGACAAGCAGAAGGACAGTCCTATACTCCTGATCCCTTGGCTTCCTTGTGGGATCTAATTGTAAAGCAAATTTGTTGATGATATCTTTGATGATAGGTTCCTGCATCCAAATGAATCCAGCTGTTATTTGTCTTGGCTGGGACTGTTTCTACCAGAAGCCAGTTGTGGGTTTTTTGGGTTTGATTTTTTTTTTTGGTGTGTGTGTGTTCTTTTTTTTTGAGTTGGAAAATGCACAGTAAAACTTCTTCTATAAACTTCCACTGTCCTTGACATCTACAAACACTGTAAAGAGAAATCTCAAAAGGCACAAGATGGCTGGTCTTGCTGTGTTCCTGACCCACTGTTTAAACAAGCAGAATCACAAATCTCAGAAGACTTGCAGGTGTCTTCTTGGGAGATTTTCAGATTGATGCAGTTCAGAACTCCTTCTTCTGAAAATGAATATTCTCTTATCACAGCACATTGGGTCTGTGGAGGATAATGTTTATTGTCACAGCAGTAAGTGACAAATTGTCTGTACTGTCTGTACAGTAAATGGCTGGAGCTGTTTTTTTTAGGGCATCAAATAGAGTACTATATCAGAAAGCAAGGGGAAACTGAGTCAGATGATATGAGTATGTCTTCCATTCATCCTCAGACTTTCTGTGAACATCAGGGCAATTATACAGCAATGAATGGTAATGAAAGCAGGATGCGTTATCGTGCAGCGTCATAAAAACCCAAACCCAAGCACTTGATGTGAATGTTTTTCACTTATATGCCAGAAGATAGCTTGCTCTTTGCAGGGATTTTGTGTACAACACAAAGCAATATTTTCTGGATATTACTTTTGTCGCTAGCACTGCAGCTGATCTCATCAATGATGTCCAACTCCATCATCTCTGTATTATTACCTTGTGTATAACTACATGGTATTTTTACTGTGCTGCAGGAGAAATGTGACCTAATTTTCCAGAAATAGGGCCTGGTTGAGGATAGGAAGCTAAGGTAATGACTGCACATTCGCTTTAAGGCCGTCGATTGAATCTAGAGGCATTGTGCAACATTTCAGGACTGCTCTGTAGTGATGTGGTAGGGACTGATCATGAAAAGACAAGGTGGGACTGAACGGGCTCACAATGTATACGAGTGGCTTATTGAAAGGAAGACACCCATGCTTTCTGTCCTTATTCACACAGTCCCTTCCCTTCCCAGCTAGGAACTCCACAACAGCATTAACAGTCAAGAATCTGTAATGCGGAACTGTGGTCTCAGAATGTGTTTTAATCTCAGGGCTGAAATTCAGTGTGTTTCCTAATGGGAAATTTCAGGGACATTTTTTCAAGGAAAGCTAGCTTAAAAATGTCTTAGAATTAATTCAATAGAACAAAGATCACTGCTTTCAAACCTATATAAGATCCTTTCATCTTCATGTGGTTTAATTACTTGAACTCAGGTTTCTATTATCTTTCTAACTACGTTGTTGTCGGCAGAATGTGACGCTGGCGTCTGGCAGTGACTAGACTACGCCATGTTTTCATCTGAAGGACACACCCAGTTTGCAGGCTGATCAACAGCACTGTGAGCATCCTGGTTTTGGCTTAGCCTATGTAGTTGTTCCCTGATGAATGCATTTGCCTTCCAGGGTCATGGGGAGTGAAACAGTATCAGTGGAAGATTCAATAAGGAAGCAATCTCTCCAGTCTGTGGAAAGACAAAGTGTAAAAGTTCCATTTGTAGGGTAACAAAGTACTTGTTCCCAATGCAATAAACAGGACATGTCTTTGGCAGATTTGCTGACAGCTGGCTGCTAAAGTCAAAGTTGGAAAGTCACCTTTGCCTTATAACAGTGTGATGTGGATGTAATTCTCTGTTGCTTTGCACCTTATACAGTTATTCATACCAGTGCGGAAGACTGCAAAAGAGGTGTAAAAATTTGGTCAAGTAAGATTCTTTTATACGTTCTCCATACTGGTGTTAGAGTTCAGAATGGGGAAGAATCAGGCCTTGATAAGTGTTAGATATCTAGAAACAGTCTGACAGGAGAGAGCAGTTTGTGATAAGGATCATAATTTTGTTTTAGAGACTCTGAATGAGTGCCCCAAAACTCAGTGCAAGATGCTGATCCACCTTTTTGGATCAATTTTTCTTTATAAATAGCTGTTCTTCTCTCTAAGGGCTCCACTATGCGGAAATTGCCTTTATGGAAGTGCTAAAATCATTGAGGAGAAGTAGTGCAAAGTCATTCTCCATTGTGTGGTTTTAACTGAACACTGTTCACTGCATCCTCGGTCAGGAAACCGGAGAAAAAGAAAGGTGACAGACTTCCTATTTTATATCTTATCTGTATCGTCTTTCCCTCTTTCACTTGGTGAACAAATCATCTGTCTTTATGATTGACAAAATTTGCCTTAATTCCAGAAATGTTTAGTTTCTTCCCTTGGGAAACGTTTATCTGAGTAAATGTTTTTCTTGATGTGGAGAGTTGAAAGGCAAACAAATGAAATACAAATGAAAAAAAGCTTCTTGAAAAAGATTCAGTTATGTATTACTAGCAACAGGTAAGGCCCTGTATATTTAAAAAATTCTATCTGTATGGTTTTTCCCTAACCAGATGGAGATGGTAACATCCAGTCAACCTTCACTAAGCAATTGCCACGAACGTTTAGTATCTGAGCACAAGAGCTCCTCAGAGATTTGGCATGCAGTTTCAGAACAACCTCTCAATGGTGCACTAATGTTTGTAAGTTCCTCAGGTGGTGAACTTACCACAACTGAACTTGATTGTGACTGGTAAACTTGTTGTTTCCTTTTCATGTTTACTTGCTACAGGTGTAAAAATTCCAAAATTAGTGTCTTGATTCTGAATGTATTTGTGTTTTGTGTGCACGTTTTTCAGTGAAATCTGTTCTGGAAAGTGTGAATTTGGAACATAACCACATAATAGCACTTCACATATGCCTGCTCTATACTTGGAAATGCAAAATCTACGCATTGATATCAAAGTCAGCAGAGGTGAAATTGTGTCAGCAGTAGAGAGATAAGTATGAATGTGCTTCCTGGTGTAGACGGGGTCTTGGTTAGCACTGCTAAGCTCTGTAGATTCCAACCGTTAACAGAAGGATGGCATGCATAATTACTTAGGAGACTGGCAGTCTGCATTGGCTCATTTATAGTTTTTAAGTATATGTGAAGTGCTTTTGTGCAGCTGAGCCAGAATCTAAAACCTTTGTGAAAACATGGGAATGCTGTGTTGTTGTGATTAAAGGAAACCGATGCATGACCTAATGGCAGCCTAGCTAATAAGAAGAAATGATGAACCGTTTCTTTTACTAAGCTAAAATCCAACCAAAGGAGAACTTTGTGACCAGAGGCTATGGTGGTTGATGTGTGGTTTAGGTATTTTCTAAACAATCAGGAAGTAAGTATGTGTATTGCTGAATATTTTGAAAGGGTCAGGGAAATTAAAACGTGGATTTCTATAGTAATATTAATCAAACATAATATTTGTTGAAGAAAAATAAATCCACCTATATTTAGAGCGTCTGTCATTTTATCTCTAATTTTAAGAAGAGATTTTCTCCTACTTCTGAAAGGTGCTCCTATTAATCATTAGAAATGTCAGTGTTATTCCACCCGACTAAATGCAACACAAGTTGCTCATTTGAACATTATAGGCTAACAGAGATTTTTTTTTTCTTTTAATTAGTATTATTAAAATCAGGTAGCATACTTAGCAAATATCTATCTCTATATGCATATGTCATATATATTAAAAATTATAAAACTAAGCAGAATTATTAAATGTCTATCAAAGCAGTGAGGGGGTTGTTTGGTTTTTTTGGACCTTTTCATGTGTTTCTGCCAATTTTGTTGTTACTTTTTTTTGTTTACTAAAATGTTTGCATGAATTCCTTTTTATCTGAGGTTGGTTTTCAGAATGCATTTTTCTGTGTGCGTATGATGGTGGTCTTGATTTTCCAAGTCTGATAGACATTCAGTAATGTGTCCAATTACATACTCTTAATTACTTTGGTTTTCTATGTAACAGTACTGTAGGCTCAACTGTTAGGAATGCTCACCAGTGTGATCTGCCAAATTGCCTGAGCAACTGTGAATGCACGAGAGGCTTTATCACACAAGGGAACCTGGCACTTCTGGCCTTCATTCCAATCAAATGAGATCTGTTAGATTTACGATTTGTGTGATAATTTTGCATGATCTGGTAGGAGCACTTTTCTATGTGTTTCTTGATAATTAATAAGTTTGTGAAGGAAAGGTATAATGTGTACACATTCAAAACCAAACTCTTTTTTTATTTCTATTATTATATTATTTTATTTATTTTTTATGAGCATGTCTTGAAACAGTATCCCTAAGTAGTTCCGAACTATTATTTAGAAAAAAATTGAGGTGTAGTCAAGACTTAAAAGCTAACTATATACTAAATAATTAAATATCTTTGAAAATAAGACATCTTTAATGAATGTGTTCTGTATAGTAATCTTGCTGACAAGCTTCAAATTGAACTTTATTCATTTCTTGGTCTTTTTTCTTTCTCAAGTCCTTGGATTAACTTTTACTTAAAATTTATTTCTTCAAGTTTTTAATCTACAAGAACTGTACATGGACACTACATTATACACACATCCTTTTTAAAATGGACTTGATCCGCTTTGTCTGCATAAAGACAAGTTTTTTTCAAATATATTTTGTGAGAAAAGCCAAACTACTTAAATAGTAGTTGTGTCAGTTTTTCAAGTGTGGAAGTTTACTTCTTTGATAGTTTAAGTTAAAGGGAAGTTAGAGTTCAAATACAACTCTTTTTAAAAATGTGTGTTTTTTGTGCTGTGTAACTCTTGCCAGCTGACAGAATAACCTTGACAGAGTGTAGATATTAGCCTTTGCTTCTTTTTCATACGTATTTCTTCTGCTATCCTAGGACCATCCAATGGGAATTAATTCAGCAATGATTGAAGAAATCTTGTTTTTAATCTAAGCCATTTTCTGTGAAGTTTAATTCATAACATAAAAGCAGCTCCTGGCTAATAACTAAAAATGATACCTTTTTAATGAAAAAGAATTGCCTTGAATCCTCAGTGTCCAGCAGACATGCCTCTGTCTCTCCAACAATCATAGCAGACGGCCTTTGCCATATAATGTTTAATACTTCCTTATCTTTTAATTACTGGGCAAATTCAAGTTTAATAATAAAAATTGTCTTGACTGAACTAAGGGGCTTTTAGAGATATAGGGGAAACTGGTTTCCAGTTCAGTTCTCTCACATTAAGAAATATGAAATCAGTTTGGGAAGAGCTCAGGCTAATAAGTCTTAAAGTCCCTATTTTTCCAGTTTGAACACAGGCACAAATTCATCGAATAGCTATATGATTGTGTGTGGGGGCTCATAGAAATGTTCATAGTGATATTTCCAAATGACCTTCTCTGCCTTTTTATGTTTCTGAATAATTTTTAGCAACATCATAATTATAGTTCACAAGTAGTATGGTCACATGCCAATGAAGCAAAAAACTCAATTTCTTGAGTTCCTGGGTTAGTTAGTCAGAATAATGCTGCAGAATAACTAATTGTGAAGCACATAACCTGCAGATAGATGACTGAATTTGCATTTGGAAGACTGGCTCCATTCCTTGTTCTGGCACAGATTTATTGTATGACCTTAGGCACCTGTCTCTGCTTCTGTTTCCCTTTCTTATTCTAGTGTGCCTTATCTATTTTGAGAATCCCTTTGCAGCAAAAATATCTACTTCTGGTGGCATTTTTACTGATAATAGGTGGCATATATAAAGTGTATCTGTACCAGATATGCTATAAAACTTCTACTAAAACACAAATGTAAGCAGATAACTCTTTCTTCCCTACTTTTTCCTAGAGGAAAGTATTTTACGTAGTTTTCTGTAACTTAATTTAAAATTCGGTATAATCATAGATCAGACACCATGCTAAGTCTGAATTAAAACCTTGACAGCTTTGAATTTTAAATCTGGATCTCAATTTGCTCTTGTAGCTTAATGAATTTAAGTAGTTCCTTAAATTTGAAGAATACTCAGCTTTTTTGGATATTTGAGTTTTTGCTTTGGACTTACCTTTTTGATATCTAGTGATAGCAAATATAGAAGTATTATAATTTTGCCAAATGAAGTAATATCTGAAAATGACCTAAAACCTTTTAATTTTTTTTTAATAATTCCATATTTTATTTGTGAACTATTTTGCTTCTGGGAACAACTTCCAGTTTCTATGATGTCATGAGATTTCATTTTTGCACAGTACTGTTTCAGCTAGGTACCTTTAAAATAGCTGGGGGAATTGTTGTAGAAACTATGTGACTCTGTAACTTCTAGGTGAAGTGTACATCAAAAGCTTAAAAACTACTATGGCATGTGTATAGATTTACTTCTTTTTTTTAATAGGGGAATTTTAAAATGTATTAGTGAGGCTGTGAAATAATTAAATACTTCTGTAATCTTGTTATTCGCAGTTTAGCAGAAAAAATGTTAATTGTCTTGCAGGAATTATTGATGGCTGTGGTGCATGCAACATCTTTTAGTTCCTAGCAGTAGCTCTTGCATTTTTAGCTGGGAAAGGGCATAAAATTATTGATAACCTCTTTCAAAAGAAGTTATCTCTCTGAGTTGTGTGAGAGAAATTCAAATAATTGCAGATGATATGATGTATTTTTCATATGGAATAAAAATTTAGTATTTCAGAAAACACAAAGGATGTCTGCTTTTAATGGTGAAAATTCAAGTAGAAGTCCTGTTAATACTTTACTGATGAATAGTGAAAAGAAAGAGACGAACTGGTCATATATGAATTGAGTCAACAGAAAAATCAGTAAAAAGGAAAATTAATTTACATGGGTTTAAACAACACTAATGCCTGATTCCTACTGTCATTTCTTATTATCAATCCTTGTATTATGGTGAAATCTCAGGCAGCTTTACCAGCTGATAACAAAGAAAATTTTACTAATGATAGTTGTCTGTGGGTATATGGCATCCTAGCTTTAGTTTTTAAGTGAAACCTACTGGCTTTCTCTTAGCAAAGATGATACTGGGTATAAGTGGTAGCTGTAGAAGGTTCTGAACTGAGATAGAGGTTCAGATTTTACTTTTCTAATTCATCTGCCTGTTCAGTTGTGTGGTTTCCCCAGATTTTTTTTTTTCCATTAAGAACTACCTATGAGCCCCTAGGTTGAGCTGCATGTTTATGTTCCACTTCAACAGTCCGTGTAAACAGTGTTCTCAAGTGCTGCTTTTGTTCTCATTGTAATCAGGATCCCAGAAGTTATATTTATTACATTAACTATTTGCCCATATCACACAGAAAGGGTTAATAGGAATTTGACTTAAGGTGTTACTTGCACAATATAGCTGTAACTGATTGTGATCTCTTTAAATCTTCAAAAGTTTGGTTGTTTTTTTTTTTTTTTAAAGCAAATATTGGATATATAGGTAAAGAAGCATTATGAAATATTTGCCAGTGATGACTTTTAAATTGTGAATTAATGATTTGTTTGCCTCTGAATATTGATACCCTCACTACGGTGAAAATGGATTTAGTTTTCATATTGATGTCTCCCTCTAGAAATTTCAAGGAGTCGGATTATTCATGGGCTTTTTTTTTTTACTTACAATTACCAGAGGGCAGGTTTGCTTGAAAAGTCAGTTGAAGTTTTCCTACTTGGTCTAATAAAATCATTGAAGCATATTAAACAGTAAACACCCATAATTATAGGCAGAGATAGTGACATACCCCATATTGTGCCTCAGGAAAAAAACAAGGTGCAATGGTTAGAGCGTAAATTTGGAAGCTAAGGCTGCCTGAATTTCAATTCTGATCCTGTCACTGGCCCTCTATAGTTTAAACAAATCATTTAATCCCACTCCCTCAGTTTCTCTGTGTGTGAATAATTATGACGGGACATTGCTTCCCTCAGAAGAACATGATTGCGGATAGGTTAGCAGGATGAATGCTGGGAGGAACATGAACATTTCACTGTTCTTGAAATCCTGTCTTGTGACCTTTGGCTTGCTGATGGCCTAATCAGAAGTCTGTTCTTAAAATACCACCGAGAAATATGAATCAAAAAATGAGGCTGCATGTTAGAGCAATGTACACATCTGTAGCAGAGACTATAAGTCAATCAATCTATACGTGCGACTGCATATTATCTTGTTCTCTGGACAAATCTGCTTTTATACAAACATGCTTGCACAGCATGCTTGGCACATCTCTTTCTTAGGGAGAAGTGTAAAGTACATTCAATTCAACAGGAAAAACTCCTGTTGTTGTCAGTGGGATATGAATCAGGCCTCAGAGAGGAGGGGAAAAAAAAAGGTAAATTCTGAAATCTGGTGGCTTTCAAAGGAGAAAATTAAATCCCTGCAGTTGAATTACCTTCTATGTACTGAGTCTGTTTGGTATCAATGCAATCTTATTCAATGTAAAAAAAATTTCTAATGATATTTCATTTAAAAATGAGAATAGCTTTCATTTTCATTATTATAATGCTCTTTCTTTGGCAAAATAAAGTAGAATTTACTTTTAATAACAAAGTTGATGCCAAAATGTGTTATAAAAAAATATTTAAAATGATCTGATAAGCTAGCAGCCAAAGGTGACATTGACCCTTCAAGTTTTACGAATTCTGATTCTTCTTTTTGAATCTTTTAGCATCCAGTCATGCCCTTATCTCAAGAACAGTCTCACAGAGCTCATTCCTCTGTTGTACAGGTTACAAATTTCATTGAGAATGCTTTCTTCCTGTAAATCACATTTGTGAATGAAATTATACTGGTGACAAACACCGTATTCGTAGTTAAATTCTTCAAGTTTTTTTTTTTCTTTTGTTGTAATGGTCCTGATTTTGCAGAATGTAAATCTGCTCTTACTAAACTGTTTTGAAAAATAGGTGTTTATAGGCAGGTGTTGGTACAAGGTCAATATTGCTACTATTGAGATATGCCTTTTTTGATGGTTCTTTAAATAATGCAGAATTATGTGCAGGATTACTTTCAATTGTAATGACAAAAAATGGACAAATAGCCTTACTAGAGATGAAATCTTGAACAACTTCCCCAGATTTCTTTTAAATGTTGCAGTGTCGAGATTATCTTTCTGAGTGTGAGTTTATGCGTCCATTTATGTTCCTTTGGAATACAAGTTCTGGTTCAGGTAGTTTTTGTTCACAGTGCTTATGGAACTGGTTACCTGACCATGATTGCTCATGGGTACTACTGAAGTAGCATGGATATTATCATAAACTGTTGAAGTTTTAACACTGGAGAAAAATTGTCCTCTCCCGACTTGCCTTTCTCTAATGTAAATGGGTGGGCTAAATACAAAGAGTTAATTCCGGGTTTGAGACAAAGAATCCACCAGTAAGCTCCTGGACTGCCATATACTGGTTACTGCTCAGGGCTTTGGGCCACTACAAAGCCCTGCTGCGCAGTGAATTGTTGTTAGCTCCAACAGCTACAGCACTTTCTGTGCATTAATATTGAGGGAGCGATATCATAAATTAAGACCTTTGCCTCAAGCAGGCCCAGAAGCAAGGGCCCAACCATTTGGATTCTCCAGGTTTAAAAGTCACATAAACTCAAAACTTTATGTAAGTAGTGACCCAGTGCTCCTGCAGTCTTTAACAGGTCTCTTCACTCACACTGTATACCTTTAGCTCTGACTGGACAGAGCCCAACTTGTATTAATGGATTTGCGTGTCATCCCCTCCCACCCCCAGCAATTTAGATAATTTTTCTGGTATTATGGCATCGTCTTGACTATAATTTTACGTAGTAGAGACGCTGTGCCGTGCTGTGTTTGTTACCACTGAGTTCAATAGCCTTTTAAAATTTCTATTCAAATAGTCCTCTGACAGCAAACCTTTTGTGAGCATGGGGTGTGGCAGAAAGAATGGGAAAAGCCTCTTGTACCGCTTCCCTATTGTTGAAGATGATCTTAAGTTTTACTGAATCTTTAGGTTATGAAATAATCAACTATAAGAACATTTTGATTCTAATAAGTTAGCCCCTATGGTAGCGTTATGTATAGGTTGCTGTGTTACTTATTATTTGAGGCTGTGTTGCTTGAAGTCCCTATTCTTTATTCTCTGGACTCTCTAAACCATAACCAGAGCCTCTAGGTTCTATTGTTTAGGGGATGAATTATTTGACAGCCTGGCAAGGTAGATATCTAGTTGGCCAACTTGGCAACAGAACCTACTTTTAAGGTGTCCTGAAGTGAACTGCCTTCATTATAATACTAAAAAACACACCCACAGGTCAAGAAGACCCTTGCCCAGGTGAAGACCCTTCCCCCGCGCAAGCGTAGTAACAGAAGAGAATGACATAACCGATATTATAATTATATGTAAATCACTAACCAATCATTGTAACTGGGAGTGTACTACCTTATAATTTTTGTGTATAAATGTAACGGTGATCTAACCATAGGTGTGCTTGATTTGTGGAAATTCCACCTTGCACCCGGCGCCGCAATAAAGAATGCCTGCTTTCTAAAACTCCAAATTGAGTCTTAGAGGGTTGGGAAAAGCCTCTTGTACCGCTTCCCTATCATACATTAACCAAAGGAATACTGAAAATACATTTGGTACTTGATATAAATCTAATAAATTTTGTTCTTATCATGGAATCTCAAAATGTATCTAGAACTTTATTCCTCCTTCACAATATGGTCTGAAGAGTTTTTTGTTTGTTTCTTTCTTATGGTTAGTCACAGTCACCTTGGTGTATACATATCTGCTAATTATCCTCTGTCAGTTGTTGTCTAAATAATTTACAGTATAAAAGTCTCAAAGGGCTCTCTAGCTGACAGGTCTGATTTAGAATTGCGCAGTCTTTGTTACGCAGAAAGGCCTTTTTCTTTCAATTCTGCCCTTCCTTCTCTATTTTATTGCAATGTATCTTGTTTTGGTGTTTGGGTATCTTTTTTGCAGTGATATTTTATTCGATACTGTCATCCAGATGCAAACTGCTACTGTAGATAATGATGTTCTCCCAAGCTTTCCTCCTCTGTTTGGCAAGTTATGTTTTCTAACGTGCTCACTTTGCTCTCTGCATAAAGACAGATGTTATTCTCTAAGTATTCTAGTTAATTGTGGTTGCTAATAGAAACAATGTATGAAGCACTGGATTTTAAACCAGTTCTGTGTTTCAATAACCTGATTCTAGCTGTTGGATTCAGCCAGATAGGACTCTCTCAGCTGGTGCTAGCCTCAATAGCTGACTCGGAGCGTTCAACAAAGATTTAACCCCTTCCCACAGATTATTTAGCCAGCCAATCTAAATGTAGCATTTGCCAAAATTGCAAGCTGTTTATAAGCACTTTGTAAATAGAAAAGAGATTATTCAATTCATGCAATAAATTTTGTATATAAGCTTTGCTTATTGTCTGTGTGACAGTAAAGGATACATATTCAGAGCTATAATCTTCATTGTTTCCATCTAATAAAAATGCAGTAAACAAATGTTAAATATAAACAGTATTCCTGGTTTCTGTGGTTTTTTTTTTTTTGGTTTTTTTTTTCTGCTGTGGAATTTCTCCCTGATCAGAAATGAAATTCTCTGCAGTAAAGAGGAGATATGCTGCAATTATATGGGCTATTGAACATTATAGAGCATATTTGATAGGAGTTCACTGCTGCTACTGAGTCCAGCTTACTTCAGTGGCTCCTGCAATGTTTTGTCTCTAATGTCAAGCTGATTAGGGGAGAATGAGAGACTTGACCTAATTTCATAATGGTCATTGTACTGAGGAAGCTCAATCTGGCACATGAGTTTCTCACAAATTACATAGGAAAAGAGGATAGCATTTTAAGGGCATATTGATTTAATATTGTCACCTAGGTGCAAATTAGCATGTTGATACATTGATGCATCATTAGGTGCAAATTGCTATTGTTTCTCAAGCTCCTCAAGAGAATATTCCACCTAGTTAATGCTGTTGTATCTTGGATATATATTATTCAGGGAAATAATCTCTGCAGACTTTTTAGCTTGAACTTGTTTGTGATGGCCTCCAGGCTGGGAATATCTTTATTATGTTTATCTTTTTGTAACAGAGGGTGGTGAAATGCAGAACTCGTGTATTCAGATCCACTTAGTACAAAAGGAGTGGGGAGACCCTCTTGGGGATCGAATTCTCTCTTGTACCTCCGCTGAAATCACAATCAACAGAAGTAATTCTTCGACTAGACTAGAACATGACAAAAATACAGAGACAGATTTACCTTTCTGTGTCTGTTATATCGAAGTCACACCTAGTGTCTTCTGGTTCTGCTATGAGTTAAGGAATGCCATCTGAGGCCAAACTGCCTGTCGGCCCTCTTCCATGTCCATTCCTCTCTTTTCTTCCTCTCCATCTTTTCCTCTGAGTGTCTCCCCATACCATTGGAAAAATACAGCGAAGGTGACTGTGTAAAAAGATACTTCACTGGCTGATTATGTTATGAAGATGATTATGTTTCCCTTATCTCTGTAAAATATCCCAATACTCATGCTGTTTTACCCTTCATCTGTAATGCAGTCTTCTCTTCCTGCCACCCCTGCTGAGATTTCTCTCTCTTTCTTAGCAAATACCTCCTTGTTTTCCGGGGCCTTTTCTTCTACCCCAAGAACAATGATCGCAGCTATTCGTTCAAAGCACCCAAACTGTGTCACTTCAATTGTAAAAGCAAGGCAAGATCATGGTTTGCATTTCTGTTTCTTTTTTTAATAAATCTTTCAAATGCTAAAATTTTGGTCACTAAGAATTTTAAAACATAACAGTGCAGCTATTCTGTGTATCCAGTTTACTTGCATGTAGTGCTTTTTATGTACGACTGCTGTGTTATGCATCTAAAACCTGTGTGGTTTTTACGGACAAAGCCCTGCCATATGTTGTAAACTAAAATACAGCTAGCAGGCATCGTGTATGTACAGTGCCTTCTCTACTCAGAGAAATCTAGGAGACTGTTATCTAGAGGAGAGGAGCGTACTCACTACACTGTAGTTTTCCATTAGTGTTCTACTGTTCAGTGCGTATTTTGGCAATTCCTTTTCATTTTTTGATTCTGCTAGTCAGTAATTGACATTTGTTTTCTTAGTGTCATGACCTCAGGCCTGGAGGCTTAACTCACGTTGCAGTCAACTGCCATCACCCAGCAACAAAATACTTCCTGCTTAAATGGGTAAATGTTATTGAACAAAATGTGTGGGGCCTCTTAGACTTCAAAGGAATGAAAGTTAGAGCTGCCTCAGTAACTATCGGAGGAACTGCAGTGAACCAAGGGCAGTAATTGTCAGCAAGCTCTTGTGTATCTAGGGCGAGTGAAGATGGAGATCTCTGATTTTTGCCTGAGTATGCTCGGCTACAATTCCAGTAAAGTTAATTGTGCTTGCCAATGTAAGTATGTTTTATCCATTATGTATATAGTCAAAAAACAGCGTATGTATGTCCAGTTTACAGACCAGAGCTGTGAACGGCTCTGTAAGCTGGTTCTATGGCCCATAGCGCGCTCTGGGTTGTCCTCTTTGCCTGGAACTCCTAATACTCTTCTGAAAAATTAGAGACGTAGGTGTTAACTTATGTAAGACCCCAAGTCAATGCAGACTGGGTCCTGGGACTGTCCTGTAGTCTACTACTGTACTGTCAGTACTGTAGTAGAAATAAATAACAGAAAAATATTAAAGAGCAGACTTTTCTTTCTTCCTTGGATTAACTTTTCTGATTATCTTGTATTTATTTAGTTGAAAATTAATCTATGACATTTTAATGGCTTTCATTAGAAAGCATACAGTATGCCCACTTGTTATTTCATATTCTGCAGTGATTAATTTAGCTCAATTCACGGGGAAGGCTTTCAGCTTTAATTGCTGCAGTCTGAACATGAATTCTCATGGCAAAATGTCATAGGCCATGAGTCATTTAGGAACAGTTTGTTTAGGTAAGCTGATTTTCAGCTATAGAGTCTGCTTGAAAAAGTCCTTTTGTTCATTTTCTTCTCAATTGGGTTTGTCTTCAAATTAGGTTTTGTAGATTCATCATTTACAAATTGATTTATACTCTGTAGTGTGTGTATGCATTTGCTCAGAGTAGCACACAAAAAAGAAGCAGATATTCTCTAGATACGTGCTTTAATTTCTCTTTATTTCAACAAATACTTACAGTGACATTTTTGTAATATTCCAGTTCTGCTCATTAGTCACAGTCTCATGTTTGTCTCCCATCTCTTGATTATAATTTCTAAAATAATTTATATTTGTTTACTGAAAATTCATTTCTATGAATTTTTGATAGTACAAGTCAATCGTAAATGTGATGCCAAAAGGCAAACACAAATATGAAAATACCATCAAAATAAGCACGTATAAACAACTGAATACTTTCCAACGCTTGCCCAGCTGTATTTTACAAATAACACTGAATCTATTTACGTTAATTTTATATCTGCTAGCTGAGTTTAATTTAATACAATCATTTAATGTTTTCCACGTATTTGTTCAGCTCTTTTCTTCAGTTTTCAATGGATTTGTAAGAAATGGGTATTTAATTCAGACTAATGCGGTAATGGTAAATTATTCTTCTGTTTTCAGTATTTGCCTACAAATTTGATTTCTACAGTCACTAGCATGAGCATACCAATGAAAACTACTAAAATGGAGAAAAACAATGAAAATTATTGGCTTATTATTTCTGTTCTGTAAGCTCCTCAAGTAATTCTGTTGATAATGTGTCGGAGCTAAAGATACTTTCCTATTTGACACTAGTTGGCATGTTTTCCACACTGATTGACAGGACAGATTTTCATATGAAGCTGTCCTGTATGTACACTGTATACGTGGTCCAGAGACTCTTGTTGATGTTGACTTCAAAAGTTTGCCAGATTTCTCTTGCTCAGAGGAAAATACTACTTTTCTTGGTTTAAACATACTGGATTATCGTCTACCAAAGTCTGCAGTTTCAAATATCCAGATTTTATTCTCCTGTTGTGCACATTTGATATGTAACTCTTTTTTTCTCAATTTGGGTAAGAGAGAATAACTTAGACATAAGTCTTTCTTTTAAATACATTAATGCCATAATTTTCCAGCTGATTACACCTTGCATGACAGCATGCATTTAATCACAGAGGGCAGAGGGCATGCAGAAAGGATGAAAGGTCTCTACAAGCAAATTCTGTGCAGTCTCTTTCTTACCATAAAATAGTAAGTAAGTGTTAGAAATTAGATGAACCATTTACAGCTGCCTTTGGACAGCTCTGAATTAATGGAGAGCTTAAAACCAAAATAATAATTATATCCTTGATTAGCATTAACTGTAATGATTAAATCCATAAACTCAGCCATGTTCTAATTTTGTTACATCTTGTTTTCATAATGAAAGATCTTTATACAGAGACCCTGTACAGATTTTGTAATTATCACTATTAAAAGGCAATGATGCTAATTTTGTTAGAGGCCCACTCAACTTCAAGTCAGACGTAGAGCTGTGGAAGCTACTGTTTATATGTACTGTTTGCCGTATGTCACAGCTATGATTGACCTATTTGTTAGACTTAGCCTATCATCCTAATTGCATCTAGCTTAAGGTGCGAAACCTGAAGGTACATCTGGTTTTGCAGTTCTCCATATTTGCCTGTTCTTGTTGGTCCAGCTTTGAGAGTGAGGTGGACCAGGCGCTCTCCAGAGCTCCCTTCCAACCAAAGTTACTCTATGATTCTAGGGTAGGCATTTGGCACCTTAATCCCTTCTCTTGTGTAAACCTGTACTAGTGGTGCAAACAGGCTTGACAAGATAACGTGTTTATCAAAACACATCCAACACTCAGAGGAGGAGTTTAACTTCCCTCTGATGCATATTTCTGATTAAGCCCATCTCAACTTTTAATAAGTTTCAAAGTTCCATTCAACCTGTGAACTGGAAAACTATATTCTGAATGGTTACAGTAACCCAAGCTAAATTGCTCAGCTTGAATGAGATGACTGAAGAGCAGCCATCGGACAAAGCTCCCATTGACTTCACTGAGAACAGATTCCTGTCTGCAGGTGTGTCCTCTTCTGGAAATAACAATGATAGTAAAATAAAGCAATTCACCTTCGCCTTTAAACATGAGATTTACAGTGGCCAACAATTCCTATTAGCAACTAATGTGAATAAGTTGTGTAAATCACTTCTTTAATTCATAGGGGAAACAAATGTAATAACTTATAAAGCTTTTTGGAATTAACTAACTCTCCTTTTAAGTGTGGAATACTAGTATTAAGTAAGCTTGTGTAAATGATCTTTTTCTAAATGAAAATGCCTGTGAAGAAGCTGCACAAAGAAAAGAGTAGTTATGAATATGCTAAAATGTGTATGGGGAATATAGCTAGTGATAACTAAGCCAAATGGTGGCATTTGCACATGCAGTTCTTGAATTCTTCATAAAGGATCTCCTGATCCTTCCAGGGTACAGAAAACCTTTTTACAATTATTTACAATCCAGTAAAATACGTCTTAGGGGGATTTTCAGTGATGGAACATATGCGGCATAAGAGGAGATTGAAATCTTACTGAAGTCTAGATTTACTTGCATAGAAAGTATTGTAGATTACAGCCAATAGTGAGGAAATAATTTGAAAGATATTTTCATAGTTTGTTGCTGGGACTTGTTGAGTCACTGGGTGATGGCCCAACACCTATGTATTTATTATTTTGATGCAAATTTAACTCCCCAAAACAGATAAAGTGCGTGAAGAACCCTGGAGATCGAGTTCCATCTGATAGATGTTTCCATTAGTATTTTAGCAGTTTCCTGGGTTCAGTCCCATACGAAAAGGCTAAAGGCCAGTTCAGGTGCTGTGTTCTTAATGCAGGTGTCATTTAAATAGGGCATTAGACAAAATAAAATTATTTTAGATAGGTTATTTTAGATTTCAGAATGTCTGCTAGTATTAGCTTAATCTTATATTTATGTATTTAATTCACACATTACTACTTTCTTTTTTTGTCAGATATTAGCTATGAAGCACATCAAGGAAAATTTAATTCAGTTCCCTATATTTGTCTATTGCATTTCCATCCTAGAAAACAAAATAAAAAGGACAAAAATCTCCCTCTTAACCCGTATTGAACAGAGTTATATAAAATCATCTGTTCCAAGTATACTGGTTAATTTGAAGTGCTGTCATATCACAAGTTTCTCTAAATGTTTTTGTTTTTTCCAGGTGCACATCAAATGGTTTCCATGTAGTAACTGTTCCTTGGAGAATGGAAAAATTGTTCACAAATTAATTTTGTTCTCCCCTGTCTTTTTTCTCCTTTATTTCCCTAAGTGTATGTATTTATATTCGCTATCTTAACAAACCAATACAAATGGAATTCCAACAATTTTGATTACATCAGTTGTCACTGAGAAGTGAAACTGCAGAAACAGCTGTCAGTTCACGAAGGTTAGCTCAGTTGAATTAAGAAAATTTTCTCTAAATTGAAATTCAATTGTTTTTTTTAAATAGAATATTTACTTCCCTAAAAGAGAATAAACAGCTTTTAAAATCGCACTGAAACCTTTTCCATATCAATCATGTTTACTACATGAAATGTTTGAGTTCGACCTGCTTGCACTACACCATTGCATATACTTGCATTTTGATTCATAACAAAGTTTAAAACAACCCTATGATGTACAGTTAACATATTTTCCTCCCATCTTCCACATGACGAATTTTGATGCAGAAAGTAAATATTTCTCTGTTAAAAATAGTGAAACATTAAAGTGTACTGTTTAAAGCTGTAGAATATAAGGGTTTGCTTTACCAGATTGCCTGAATACTTCTAGTGTGGGCAACTGAAGGAGACCACGAAGAGCAGTAATTGACTTCCTTGACAAGTTCAGTTATTATTCCTTTATAGGTGAATCTTGGGGATAAATAGTTAAGTGGGTGGTGAATATGTTATGCACCAAAATGCGTGCCATTTTACAGTAGAATAAACAGCTACAGAAAAATACGATAAAAGTGCTCCAGGTGAAAAACCAGAAGCTGTCTACCTCAGCCTTTCTGTTTTAATTCACAGAGTCACAAATGATGTATTGTGGAATTCTCTTCACATTTTGTCCACAATAATGTTCTACATTGCAGGAACCACCTCATCTCTTGATTATTCCCCTTTTTTACTTGAGACTGAGTCTGCTGATGTTTTCTTACACTAAATCTTGTTAACTGTTAATAGATTCTGTTTTAAGTGTCATCCACTGTAGACACTTTGGGCTATACCTTGCAAAAATACAGTTTAGGAAGCAGTATGACTTGCACATACAAACAGAAACTTCTCAGGAGGCAGTATTATATAGACTCAGATAAAATCCTCTTTAATTTTGTTGCAATTACTGGAGCTACACCTGGATTTTACTTTTAAGTATACCAAAACACACAAAATACATCTGAAACATTAAAGGCTTGGATTAGTTTCAAGATTGATTTTGGGTCCCTAAATCCTTGGGAGAGTTTTGCAAGTATTTGCGATTACATGCAACCTATATTTAGTAGGTATTATTAAAGTTACATTCTCAGAATTGTTTAAGGAGTCACTTAATGTCTAAATTAATGAACTATGTTTTGAAATGTGAAATTACCAGCATAACTTTTCACATGGAGAAATGGCTTTCTGAAGTGGTGGGTTAAAAAAGGTACCTATCAAAATCTCCCTCTGCCATAATGTATTCTGCCATGCATAACTATCAGCAGGATATACACTGATAAGATAACTTGGGTTCCCCCCCGCTATGATCTTAGTGAAGTATTGTTAACTCTCTGAAGGCTGTGCAGATCTTCTCTAAATGTCTAAATATACTTATGGCAAATCTACTTTTTAGTATTCAAGCAAGAGGATTGAGGGTGTTGAAAGTCATCCTTAAAATCTCATCCAAATATCTCACAAAAGGATATCCTGGAAAGAATCTGGTTTACATTTTTAAAAGACTGGCATTGACATACTAGCTATATGTCCTCCCTTCCTCTTATTTATTTTTTCCCTAAGCAAAGCTGAAAACTCCAACCTGTGTTATTAGAAACACTTGTAACCAAAAACAATGACAAATATGTGCATTATGTGTGCTACGACAGAACATTATATTTTTTATATATATATATGCCTACCTCATTTATTATAGTTTTTTAGGACACTGACATATCAAATCGTACACTTATAAAAGAGCCAAATGCTAGACACTGAAAATCGTACATTGATACATTATAAAGCTATATTGTAAGCCCACTGCATGGGCCTCCCATGCACATAAAAGCTATAGGTACATAAATAATATAAAATGACAAAACTAGAAAGCAGTTTCTTCATACTTTATTTTACAATTTCTCACTAAATATATTTACAGGACACGGAGTTTGCTTTAGTGCAATACATAGTAATGTTGCGTAAGTACAAACTGTTGAACTTTTCTAAAAAAAATAAAGAAATAAAGCACTTAACTGATGTTACAGCTAAGTATGTAAAGCAACGTTAATAACTCTGAGTGAAAATGCTAACAGCATCTTTTCTTTTCATAAACAATTTCTAGAAACGAACCACAAACCGGCATTACATATTCCAAACTACTAACCCTTGTACAGTACCATTATCATTTAAAAAAATGATTTTTTAAAAGCACATATACTGTACTGTATGGCAGTCTTTTTCTACAGATACTGACTTACTCTTTTAATATAAATATGATATTACCTTGGCAGTTTTGAAGAACAAAGTTATCTCAAGATATCAAACTTCAGTAACAAACTCTGATAAGCACAGCTTCTTGAGAACTTGCTTTAACAGCATTTCTTCACAGTGATATTTATGAAAGGTTGGAAAAAGATTAGCATAAAATATTTCCATCCTTTTTCAGTTTTTATGCAAAAATCATTACTTTATATTGGTAATTATAAAATTACAAACACTTTCTATAAGTAACTGCATCTGTAGTAATGATAGAAAAAGTTATCAGTAAGATACCTAAAATGAGGCTTGCATAAAATGATAGTTTGAAGAAAACTAGGTACATCATTTTAAAAATAAATAGTAAGGGAGATAACTTAATTTAGAATAAGCAACAGAGTAGTTTAACAGAGGCAACCTATTAATCAATTAAAAAAGTTAATTATTTATTAATAAATGTTAAAAAATAAAGGAATTGTGATGAGGTGAAATCAAGATTTAAAAAGATATGATGAAACATTTAATCTTAGTTTTGGCACTTCATTGGAACAATTACTTTACCAAAGACCAAAATATGTATAAAAGATATACAGCTCCTTGACATACCTTACAAATATAGTACATATTACTGGCAAACACTGAAAACATAGTTAGTTAAACATTCCCACAGATTTGCACATGCATGCACTATTCGGACAACAGCATTGTATCTATGTTCTTGGCGGTGACAATCTTGCATTACTTGGGTATTTTAGGCTATTTCTTCAGCAGATCTTGTTTCTGATTTAAGCCTTACAAATTCTTTAGCAACTTCATCATTGGTCCTCTGAGAAAGTATTCTAAGAATTGTTAGCCCAGTTTCATCTACAGAGATGTTTCTCAACAAGGGGTACCAAGATGCACAGCTACCTTTCTCTGCTATGTTTTGCAGCTGAATAACTGTCATTCCTATAATGCGATCTTCCCTAGCAAAGCAGTAATCTTTCACTGAGAGGTGAAGTTCGTAGGCTCCTGGCTTATCTTCATTACTCAAAATGCTGCATGGATTAAAAATATGAATTTAGAACAAGGAGTTCAGTTTAATTCCCCTAAGGAATGAACGTACTCTAGAAATCTTGTAAAAATTAAAGTGATAGTGGTAGTTTAATTTTTGTAGTTCCATTTTGTTGCGACAGAATGTCATTTAGTTTTAAACCTTCTACACAGCTAACCTTTCAGATGCTACTGATGATGTAGCTTCTGTTCCCACTGACCTGAACAGAAACAGAAAATTCATCATTCCCTCAATATCTGAAATAAACACTGTTACCTTTCCCTAGAAAGTACCTAAAACGTTCAACTAGTTCCACAACTATCATAACAACATATTTAAATCAACTGCAAAAAATAAAGAAAATCACTGGCAGCAAGCCTCAAAAGGAGCTTTGGGTCAGACACTGAGAAGGAGAACTCTGTCCTAGTCAGAGTTGGCGAGTAAGGGGAGGAAAACTAATTGTTCTCAGTTATGAAAGGGGAGGAGGAGTAAACAGGTGAGAGGTGCTGTGAGAAGTACTAAATTTAAAACTCCAGGTTAGATGAAAGTTTCTTATTGCTTTAAGGATTAATAGAAATAAATAATACCATTAACACATGAACAACCCTTTAAATATTTAGATATCTCAACAGTCAAAAAGGCCCAGATATCTAGCAGTAATAATTAATGCTTCAGTCCAGATAACTACTTAGGCAAATAGATTCCTAGGTCTATAAACAGTTATTCCTGTGTAGG
>NW_008824746.1:610816-613739 GCF_000699105.1 Pygoscelis adeliae | reverse complement strand
TACATTTTAACCAGCTTTTGTAAGACTGAAAGCTTACTGGTTGTCATTCATCTTCATATAAAACAAAGATACAAATTACTAAAAATTTTGAAGTGGTGTCTATACCTATGGACTCTGATGTGTACAGTGGCCTTAGGATGTTTTTTTAATGTTCTTACTGGTCTAACTGCAAGAAGTTCTAAAAAAATTTGCATAAAATATGCAATTAACAGATGAAAAAGACTTACAATTGGAAAGTTTCATTGTATTTTGGTGACCAGGTGTTGCTCTTTGTCTTGGTTCCATGTTTTCTTTTCTTATCACTTAGGTTAGGACCTAATATGCAAACTTCCACAAATGGCCGGAACATAGCTGTTGTTTGCCAGTTTAGATTATTAATTGCTACAACTATAAAGAAATAAAAGAAATGAAGTTAAATAAAATTCCATTGGAAGAGGTCAAATTAATTATCCGGTATGACTTTGTATAGCCAATGAAAGGTGACCTGAGAGCTTTCCTATAGGATACCAATACCTGGGCAAGCCTAGGAGGAGCTTTGCCTGTTCCCTGCCAAGTAAGATGTCTGACTACTTTCAGTTACAACAGTAGCAAATATAAACATATATTTTACAAATACTTTACATTAACAGCTCTTTTGTCTGCTGCCTTCACTGTAATTAAAATATCAGCTTATACGAATATAAATGATACTGTTTTTTCTCTGGAATTCAGGTTGTGCAGAACAAAGGCATTTTGTTAAAAATGGAACTTTTTAAGCCTTGGTGCAGTCATTCACCACCCAGTTTTGCTATATCATTTGGAAAATTTCATTATATGCAAGCAATTCAGAAGTCTAATTTGGCACGTTTGAATTTATAACTCCATAACTTCGTATAATAAATTTTAACTGTCTACACAGAGAAGCATAGACAGTACTTACCTGCATAATCTTAACTTCTGCTGATGTTGAGCAAGGAAAAAGTATGATCCTCATCACCTGAAGCATACTCATAGCTTTACAAGTACTGTAATACTTAACATTTGTTATTTCATTATTGGTATGTTTTACTTAGGATGTAGTGCTTGGGGATTTTGGACTTTGTTGTTGCTTTCTTTTTAAAACTAGCTATTTGAAACTTACCTTTTACAATGACTTTATGCTCACCAGTTCCAGGATGTGTAGAGACATCCACCTGTATAGATATCTCACCAACTGAATTATTAGTGGTTTGACCTGAAATAATAATCAGTAGGTTAGCACACTTGGCTTCTCAATACCTCAAGAGAAATAGACAGTGAAAGAAGGTGAGAGATATTTTCTGTCAGAAACACTTAGAAATTTCTGACGTATATTTCACATTTAAGTGGGAATCAGTTACAGATTCACAAGTGATTTTGCCACAAAAGTACCTGACAATTGCAAACATCTATGTAAACTGCCTCAGTAAAATATAAAACACCCCTTTCATCTGGAACCTTCCATCCTTGTTGTCATTAGGTGTGTTTGCATCTTGAAATGCAAAAGTTGGTGGTTTTGTCAAACTTTGTTTGCATGTGCACCCCAATTTAAAAAAAAAAAAATTGTTTGGAGTGCAAGGTGCTATGTAAAATTATTCTGTCCAGAAAAACGAGATTTTAAAAAAGGCGTCATTTTCATTATACAAACTGTGGTGTTTTTAATGCAGTTACATTTATCCCATTGTGTGAAAACTTGTGTGAAAACACCTTCCCTTGTATTTATGTGGACTACTTAACTTGAATTAAATGAAGACAACACCTTGTTTTTCACACCTAAAATTCAAAAGGCAGCTTACCCGGGCTAATACTCCAATACTATATATAATATATAGTTTTATATGGGTTATTCTCATTGGCTTTCTGGTGCTGTAAAGTAAATCAGAGAGAGTAGAAACTGGAGCTTCTAGAGCATTAATCTGTCTTGTTCTTTCATATTGTGAAATTCCACCTTTTCGAATTGTTACATACTGCACGGAATTAAACCGTAACAGGTTCTTTTTGTGGTGGTGGACCTTTTTATGAATGATGCTTTTGATTCCACATATAGCCATCTTTGGCTATGAAGTCTGAGTTGAACATACTGTAACTCTAAGTCACTAATCTTTTGTTCTGATTAAAAAGCTTTCATTGCCAAGCTGGACAGGAGAAGAGATCCAGGAATTTGCAACTTCTAAATCACAGGGACACTGAATGGGCAGGATAAGCTGAATGTACTGAGAGGGAGTATGAGAAGTTCTCAAACTCTCTCCCAATCGAAATTAATAATAATTTACCACTGACTGCAGTGGAAGGTGAGTCATGCTGATCCTGAATATCACTGAAAATTTCAGCCCGCATCAATTACTTGTTTTAGCCTTTAGCTTAAAAAAACCCAAACCAAAACCCCTTTAGGAAAAATCAGGAATGTTTTAAAAGAAAACAATTAGCATTTTCACTATATAGCTTATGCAGCAACCTGTGGGTGATGGTAATAACGGAGCGTGCTGTGTTAACCTGTAATAATGACACATTAGATCTTACCAAGACAAAATCTGTGAATCTACAGGATATGTCTTGTTCTGTTTCTCCAACTTTTTTATTAACTATACAAAGTATATCCTTGCAAAGGTCTCCTAACTGATCTTTTGCTTTCCTTTTCCTAGTAGTTGATAATTCACAACAGTGCTCTAAGCAGTACTGCAAATATATAGTGGGATTAGTCCTGTATGTATAGTACTGTTTGATACGGTTATAAAGAAATCTATGTAAAACGTCACACAGTTTTATACTGAAAACAGCTGACATTAAAATGACCCTACATTTCACTATTGCTGAGGAAACTTCCTGCAGCAGAATGTTTCAGCCGGCAGAGACAACTTCTAGTGGAGTCTAGAATATAAGCTTGGTTTCTTTCAGTTACCACCCCATCCATCTTGCATTTGCTTTC
>NW_008824746.1:567970-610635 GCF_000699105.1 Pygoscelis adeliae | reverse complement strand
ATCAGTGATTCTCATTGCTCTATAGAAAGGTCCATTTATCCTACCACATTTAACAAGTCGGTTTAACTGACAACAAATATCTAGCCCTGCGCTGCAGAGGATGATTGCAATTTTCTTCTAGTATTGTAATATAACTCATTAGAAGCTTAACAAACTTACAAATAACTCTGCTTTATGTTTGAAAACCTTATGGTTGCTTAACTATTACTGCTTCCACTCTAAACTCCTCTTTAGATTTTATTTCTTAGGTTATTTATATGAATCAAAATACAGCATCCTCATAGGTGGGTTTTAAAGTGATCACCTGCATTTAAACTGCAGTCATTCCACTGCAGCAAACAAACTGTAAAGGAGAAAAAATATTTCCTCTGATCAAAGATGCTTGCTCCTCAGTGGACAAAAAGTCCAAAACAGTCAGGCTTTAATTCCTTTCTTATTTAGCACCTGGAATGTCATCAATGTGATAGTTGTTATAGTCCTAATGATCTTGACAGAAGAGCGCCATTTTTGGACCAAGGACCTAGTAAAATGTTTCTTAGTCATGATAGTCATATTGGCTACATATGCACACAGAAACTAATTCTTCTGTCTTCTATTCCTTAGTAGGTAAGGAGAAGTGTGAACTTGTGGACTCTGGTAAGAGAAAATAGCAGAAAATACAAGTGGAAAAATGAGTCATATATTTTGTAAAAATATATTCCCTAGAATAATATTCCTGCTAAATGCAAGAGACTCCTACTGCATCAGTCTGTGATTATGCACAAAAGTACATATCTGTGAAAGCGGTCCTTTGTCCTGCTTGAATCCTTTAGCAGCAAAAAGTTTTAAAAAAGTTTTCTTATTAGGATGACTTTGGAAACTAACTTCTAGGTTTGCATGAAAAAAGAGCCCAGCAGAAATAAATGGGCTTCACAGAAAATGAGCTAGCATAGAATTTAAGAACAGAATTTAAGACCTTGAAATAGCAGGAGCAGTACCTCTGATGGTGTGTACTTTCCAGCTGCTCTGGAAGTTGGGGCATGGAAACTGGGATGCTTTCATAATTTCTTGGGGAAAAAAACAAGGAAAGAAAGGTCCATTTATCCTACCACATTTAACAAGTCGGTTTAACTGACAACAAATATCTAGCCCTGCGCTGCAGAGGATGATTGCAATTTTCTTCTAGTATTGTAATATAACTCATTAGAAGCTTAACAAACTTACAAATAACTCTGCTTTATGTTTGAAAACCTTATGGTTGCTTAACTATTACTGCTTCCACTCTAAACTCCTCTTTAGATTTTATTTCTTAGGTTATTTATATGAATCAAAATACAGCATCCTCATAGGTGGGTTTTAAAGTGATCACCTGCATTTAAACTGCAGTCATTCCACTGCAGCAAACAAACTGTAAAGGAGAAAAAATATTTCCTCTGATCAAAGATGCTTGCTCCTCAGTGGACAAAAAGTCCAAAACAGTCAGGCTTTAATTCCTTTCTTATTTAGCACCTGGAATGTCATCAATGTGATAGTTGTTATAGTCCTAATGATCTTGACAGAAGAGCGCCATTTTTGGACCAAGGACCTAGTAAAATGTTTCTTAGTCATGATAGTCATATTGGCTACATATGCACACAGAAACTAATTCTTCTGTCTTCTATTCCTTAGTAGGTAAGGAGAAGTGTGAACTTGTGGACTCTGGTAAGAGAAAATAGCAGAAAATACAAGTGGAAAAATGAGTCATATATTTTGTAAAAATATATTCCCTAGAATAATATTCCTGCTAAATGCAAGAGACTCCTACTGCATCAGTCTGTGATTATGCACAAAAGTACATATCTGTGAAAGCGGTCCTTTGTCCTGCTTGAATCCTTTAGCAGCAAAAAGTTTTAAAAAAGTTTTCTTATTAGGATGACTTTGGAAACTAACTTCTAGGTTTGCATGAAAAAAGAGCCCAGCAGAAATAAATGGGCTTCACAGAAAATGAGCTAGCATAGAATTTAAGAACAGAATTTAAGACCTTGAAATAGCAGGAGCAGTACCTCTGATGGTGTGTACTTTCCAGCTGCTCTGGAAGTTGGGGCATGGAAACTGGGATGCTTTCATAATTTCTTGGGGAAAAAAACAAGGAAAATATTAAGACTAGTTTGTTTTGGGGGCTACTAGGAGCATTGGTATGCAGCATGGGCCTCAATAAGAGTGGCAAAACACATTTGAGAAACTGAGCTAATCATTGGACTGTTCATAAGTCTTAGCTCTGACTCTCCAACCACCACAGTTATGCTGCTATCAGTTTTTAAGATAGGAGAGTTTGTGTACGTAATTACTAAAACCAGCACTGTAGCTATGCCCAAAGTTTGCACTATTTATATATTCTAATATAAACATAGGAAAGTTTACATAATGATGCAAATTCTCATACAGAAGTATTTATGGAAGATAAAATTGCTGTGTCTGAAAAGGTATTGCCTGACCTATCTGTTAACAAAGTTAGTTTTTATCTGGTATTGTATTTAGCCAAATGTTATCATCAATCTTGCAATCTCTTCTATTTACAGTTCAGTATGGCAAAATTTGGTAGCTATAAGAAAGTGAAACATAGCAGCCTTGAAATCTGAGCAGTAGAAAAACAATAATTTGATGGTGTAAAATAGTCGGACAGAAATACATAGTACTGAATCCTAAGAGAAAACATCTGTCCCTGCACTCGGCCATGCAAGCCTTCTCTTTCATCTGCTCTGTGCCTGTAGTACAAAGTTTGAAAACGGTTGTATAATCCTTAGGTTAACATATCATTTCATGATATGGACCATCAACTATCTTATGATAGCAATTCTTTCTTTAGAAACTGCTTTAAGATCTGTTGGTATTCATCATATCTTCCTGCTGGTAGCTTCATGTAAACCCCTTAAATCTGGAGGAGGCTTTATTTGAGGCTCTGTTTCTCACAACATAAAGAATAAAAGACAGTACCAAATTGTGTGTCAGAGAGAGAGTGATATTAAGGGCATGCTTGCAAAAAAAGGATTTTTTTTTATGCTGCAAAGTCATCTAGTAGCAAAAGAGAATAACGGAATGTTTTTATTGTTCTTTAGCTAGGGACACATTCTTCTTGTTTCATCCAATAACAATTACAGCTTTCAATAACAACAGATTTAATTATTTTTTCTTGACGTCGTCTTTTTTTTTTTTTTTTTCCACTCTTGAACTCCAGAAGCATTAATTGTTAAAGTGTTTGTGGTCTGTGCAGTATCCATTCTTGGTTAGTGGTGCTTGCAGGGAGACTTCTAACTATACAGTCATATTGTAAAAGTAAGACTCAACTTTTTTGCAAAATATTTATGAGGACAATATGCAGATGTTCTTACACCTTCCATTGTCTCTATGAGCCTTTCCCCAAACTTGCATTGCATTTGCAAAGTTCATAGGACTTGTTTGGAAAACTGTTTTATTCAAAATTATTTAAAAAATTGTTTTATTCAAAAAAAGAAATCTCAGCAGTTAACAAGGTGGATTGTTTTCTTCCTCTGCCTGCTGTCCAGTTTATAGATCTGTTGAGCCTTAAGCATAGGGTTAAGTTGTCAGAATGTATGCATAAGAGAGAGTTGAGATATGAGACAAGGAGGCATAGTGAAAACTGGAGCTTTTTGGAATTTCAGGCAAAATTCAGTAGAAAAATCAGGTTTGGACTTTGTCACCAAAACCATCAGCTGGGTGTCCAAAACCTGATGTGGATCTAGATTCATGGTCTTTTTCAGCTCAGGTTCCAGAGAACTTGGAAATGGACTATATCCCCCTCCTAATGCGAGAAGTTACGCGTCTCTGAGGAGAGAATTGATCCAACTTCTGGTGTAGCTGGAATCTACTAAACAGTCTACACAGTGTCCAAAAGGGATCAGTGTCTGTGCTCAGGTGTTTGAAAACAGAGCTCCTATTTGTATTTGAAAGGCTTTTATACTGTCTGCAGTTATTACAACATAATAATATATTATTTGCTTTGAAAGGAAAGCACCGAATGTCAGTATTTATTGAATATATAAAAATATATTGTCAGAAGTCCTTTATTTGAATTTACTATTTTTTTTTTTCTTCACACAATTATATTCCAGTTTTCCATACATTCATGGTTCCTTACATTTATTGAAGGGCTGAAATGACCCCTAGGTTGAGAAAGTAAACATGAATTAAATATTTTACTTTATGCAAAGGGAGTACTTCATTAAACAGAAAAGGAATCTGACATTTACCAAACACCCCTCTGACTTTAAATATTAATGTTTTGTACTGAACCAATCAGTGCTTTAATAATAATAATAGGTAAGATGATATTTGACAAAAATTTGGGTTTTTTTTGTTTTGTTAATCTTGGAATTTCATAATTTGCTCATTCCTCGGGTTCATATTACCATGTTGGTATTTCCTCTTCTTCCCGTTGGCATGGATCTATAATCAATTTTAGATTATTCACATTATTCCTTTCTGCCCTACTTGTGCTTTCTGATTTTGCCAACTTCCATACCAAGTAGAAGTGATTCTTTCTTACCAAGTTTTTTTTCCTTTCCCTTTACTTTATACTTATTTGATCAAGTCTTTCTCTGTATGCCTACAGCCCTCCTTCTAATGTCTAGGGTTCTTATATTTTTATAGTTCTGGGGCTAGACGCTCTTTTAAAGACTGTCTTCTTCCTGGACTTCTGTAGCTTCTTGACTTTCTCCTCCTCTCATCCAGGCACTCATAAAGTTGTTGCAAGTGGTAACTTTTGCAGTATTTTTGCCCCAAAGTAGTCAAAGATAATAAGCTAGGCTCTGAAACAATCTTTATAGCTGTATTAAAAGTTCCTAAATCTATGGAGGTTTACTTTTTTTTCTCTCTTTTTTTTACTCTGGCTTTTAGGATTCAGGATTTCAAGATCTTCTTTACCTCTTTGAGGATTAGAAATCCAGTTTAAAAGAAAAACAACTGCCTGCAAACTAATTGTCATGCATGACATGATTTTAGTACCTGAGACTTAGAAAAGCTCACTAAGCACTGTGAGCCAGGCAATAAAACCAGCTGAACTGGCAACGTTGCCCTGTGGTAACCCTATCCTACCATATTTGCTAGCTAGCTTCTTCAGAATAAATCTGACCATTTATTTAAATACCGGACCTATGCTTTGACTTTATTTTCTATATTGGACATAAGAATGAAAAAGTTGAACAAATATTCAAGCTCTCACAGTGCCCAGTGTCCAGGAATTACACAAGCTATGAAATCAACATTTTAATTCAGACAAACATTTGTCATCTTCTGATTAACGATGTCAATAAAATACATATATTTGTCTGGGGTTCATCTGCTAATTTATTAGGAGACAAAAGATCAGGGAGACTAATCAAGTTATTTTTCACAGGATCCTGAGGGTCTATAATTTAGAGGAAAATCTTGAGTGCATGTCTTAACATCTTCATTTAATACAAAGAGTAAGTTAAAGCTAAATTGTTAAGAGGTGGATGTAGTAAGCTAAATGATCTCTTCTGTATGTGTGTTAGAGAAAAGGAAAGGAAACCTCCTTTTAGTAATGATAACCATGCTAACTGCAACACATGCTTTGCTTTAAGAAGTTGCTAATTGTTTGTTTTGGGGGATTCTGAGAACCAAGTTCAGTTACCTGATGGCTGGCTTTCAGCAACCATTCTTTCACCAGGCTGCCATGAAAGCATTGAAAAGACTTAAAATGTTTGTATTTCATTAGAAAACAAATCATTTATCTTAAGGATCACTTGGTGTGAAGGTATTAGGGTCGACAGAAGATTCTGCAGCATCTGTAAGCCTCTCAGTTGTACAAAGCCACACTATCAAAATACATTCTCTCCTATTTGGATTTCTGTAATGTCAGAGAGAGTGATATGAGGCATTCAGAGACCATAATATAAAAGCAGAATATTATGGTGTGAGTAGAAAGTACTGGTTTGAGTGTCAGGGTGGAATCCCCAGTTAAGGCCTTCCCCTTCATCTCTCCCCGGCGTAAGCCATGCTTCACATGATGAGGGCTGGCAATTGCACAACCCCACTGTGACCCTCTGTTCTCTGTAGCTGCTTGTATGGCCGTACGGTAAGAAACCAGGCATGAGCCAGCTTTGATCTGGGAGGAGAGTATCCAATTAACATCATCCATCCATCCATATGTATGTGTGTATGTGTCTATATAGGGGTGTGTGTATATAGTCCAGTGTTTTAACGAGGCAACATACAGGCAAGTATACCCTCTCAAGTTAAGAGGTTTATGTATGTAGTGAATGCTCCACTGATACCATTAAGTTGTTATTTTTTAAAACTGATGTCATATAACTGATGGATACCAGTAGCTTGTGTTCATTTTCTTGAAGACTTAAGAGAAACTGTAATAAAGCACCTAAATTAGAAATAAATTGTATACTATTTCATTTAAGGAGTAGCCAAAGAAATTTTCTATTCTGACAGCCTCTTAAGTGAACATTCTGTAAAAACCTTATGCTTCACCAGCAGTCTGGGTTTTTTTATATGTGAAGTTTTAAAACATTTATTTTCTGCCACTATTCCGAATGCATTTATTTTGATATTAGCATATGCTAGAATACTTCTATTAGGTGTAATTCTGCAAGTTTCTTCATTGTTCTTAGGTTTTCTGTTGTTCGCTACTATACAGTCCTTGCAATTGTACGCTGATTTCTGCAGCTTACAATGCCGGTCTATTTTTTTTCTTTCATGAACTAAGGTTGTGTAACCCATGACACTGACCTCAATTTGAAACTACAGTGGATGAAGCAGGGATTATTTCTTAAGTTAAATTCTGTCTGAAGTATAGGTTATGTGAGCACTGGAAATGCTCTGTAGGACTTAAAGTTGATGACAGAATACAGGTATAGCTTTCAAAATATGACAGTTAATAATACAACAGTTTTGACACGCAAAAGAGCAGGAAAAAATCTTTCTGTTTTCACTTATAAGAGCTGCTAAATGATTTTTATTTTCGATAGTCTGATGTCATCTATCTGCTTGCCTAAACTATAGTACGTTCACTGTTTTCTAAGTTAACTCTCAGTTTAGTATTTCAATCTGATTCCATATATTTAAGAAGATAGTGAGGTTCTGCTTTGCCTTGTACCATTACAGGTTGCAAAGGAACACAGAACTGAATTTTGGCTTGGCAGCTGAAAAGAATTTATCTTCATTTTTGGTCATGTAATTTCCTTCCCTATGTTGGCTTCACAAGATGAGTATGGAGTTACTGTTATAGTTACTCATTCTCATTAGGTAAATGTTTTTAATTCTGCTTATTATCTTTTCTTGTTTTCAGATGTTTCTTCCCCTTTTAGCTTTCAATTGTCCAGCATAAGAACGAAGAAATTCGATACAAATCAGTTGATGTGGAAGAATAGCCTTTTCTGTAGCCATTTAAATGCACAAGTAGGGATTGTAGTATGAGCCTCCATGTTGCTAGACGAGTATTGATTTTTTTTTTCTGCTTAAGTAATACAAACTCTTTAAAGTCAAGCTAAAAAATACATTGCAGTCCCACCACTATGGATTGCTATGTTGTATACCTCACAATAACAGTAGCATTCTCTAATGAGGTTTATAAAACTAAGCTGCTGTAAATTTATAAGAAAAGACATTTCTCTGTTTCCAGTAAGTAACCATTTTGGATGCAACAGTGGCATTTACTTTGGAGAAATGAGTGGTAACAAATTAGAGCAAATTCAGGACACTAATGTTTGAGGTGTTGCCTTTTTATGTAGTTTGCTAAAACTAAAATCATATTTGTCCAAATGTTATTAGAGTTGATGCTAACCACATGTAAACATTCACAACAGAGGCTACAGTTTATGAAATTAGTCACTGTCTTAAATCTGCAGTAAACTAAACCACAGCCATAAATCTCCTTTTAATTTGGATATCCTTTAAATTAAGTAGTCTAAAAGGTGAAGGTATAACTTAATTCAATAAAAAGGTGACTGCCAGGCTGAAAATTCTCTCTTTTTTTAGGAACAAATTTTAAGAAGCATCACTGGGACTGGTCTGAGGTTTGAGTTACAGTAAGTCAAATACACCATAGAGTAGGAAAGTTTGTACAGTAGGCCAATGGATATGGATGTAGTTTTACTTCAGTGTTCTGTCTCTGTTCCTTCTCTTCTGAAATACAGAAATACAGAAAGAGTTTGTCCTTTGGCTTTTATCATTTGATTGATTTGTCCTGATTGAGAAAATGTGGTTGAATTTAGCTCAAGTTGAGTTAAAATTAGCTTGTCCTGCCTGAACTGAAATTTGACCTTTTTGACTGGAGTTGATGTAGGTTGACAACTTGAATAAATACATCAATGTACAAATACATGGTTTTTGCAGAAACCATTGAGCTTTCCTTGATGATATTCTGTGCTGGCTTGCTGGCTGCCATCCAGCTGTTAGCTAGCCATCGTGTGTTTTAGCCATACAGCACTGAACCCCCAAGTCCCTGCAACTGAGCAGGATTTTATAGGTAAGGCTTGGCAGTGTGCTACTATTTTACAATTGATTCATGCTTGGCACAAGTGTAGTATGCACAAACAATTGTTTGGTCACAAAAAATGTTGAAAACAATCCATGTTAGTCTGAATTTATGCAAAAATGTTATCCTGCAGCTGAATTTAGAGGAGAAAAAAGATCACTTTTACAGTACAAGCTAATGTATATTATTAGTAGTACCCAACCTAAAAGTGACAGTTTACAGCTGACAAAAGACCAAAGGAAACAGAATCAATCAGAGATCTGAACCTCAGGGGATCTGCTTGGTAATGGCTTACTGATGCTATGAGATTCTCAGTTGGCTGTGTTTCATATGCTCTTTGCAGGGGTATCAATGACCATATAGTGTGTAAGAGACTAGCCACTCAGGCTTTGAGAAATGCAGTTCTCTTCACTAAACTGCCTTCAGGTTTTTCAAAATCCTTTAGGTCTATATCAATGTCCATTTTAGAGACTCTGAAAGTGACCTGCTCCACAAAATGGTTCTTGGCAGCGCTAACTCTGGTGTATGGTTGAATAAGAAGAAAACACTGATCCAGAAGAATGTGCTTAGCACAGGCACTGCAGAATCACCTAGCCACCTTCTGGTTAATGTTAAATGTGACCTTCAGATAAGTGGAACTAAATTTCGTTACCAGTTTATAATTCATTGTATGTAAAATTGTAAAAGTTTTCCTACCAAACAATACTGATAATTTATTCGCAAAAGAGAATGCTGCTCTACAAGTTTTACATTTGTGGGTTGGGATTAAAATAAATCAAGTGCTGGCATGTTTTGCTTATTTTTCTGGAAATAAAATTCCTTTTTTTATACTAAGGGACAAACACAGATAATCTTCCCCCTTACTATCATGTCGATACCAATGTTAAAATCTGTAATGATCAGAGTCTTGGCAGTATTTAATTTCCAAACAAGCTGAAAGTGCATGGCAGATCTGGGAATAGTAGTAGGGATGTAATCAGAGAAGGGAAACCTCTCTCTCCTCCTGTGCCAGGCAGAAAGACAGGTGTTTAATATGATAGCATATGACAGAACCTAAAGCTATGTCACTAAGTATGCCAGTCTGATCTCTGTATTGTCTAATAAATAAAGTTGATACAGACAACGTTTTTCTTTTATCTTTCATTTTCATAGTGTGGTTACAGATTTGTTTTCAGAACACTGAGGAAGGATTGAATTTACAACTTTCATCGTCGTATTCCCTTTAAATGGCAAATCATTATAGGGAGAAAAAAGGCAAAAAAAAAATATCTACAGTCACAGTTGTTATTCAATAAGCTATTTTCTTTAGCTTTGAAGTATTCTTTTTGCCATTGCTTTGCGTTTACATCCAACTGTCTATTGATTATGGCTTGGTTACCTGCACAAATATGAGGGCAGATATGAATCTGATTATACTTCAGAGAAATTTTCTGATTTGCAAACAGGGTCATTTTAACTAAATGCTAATGATGCAGCTACAGTTGTGAGGCTGGAGGTCATAATAGATGAGCTTTTTAGTTCTTTTAAATGAGACATTAAAGGGTGATGAAAAGCTATGAATCACTTTGCCTTAACTTTAATTCCCAGTGGCTACACTTCTGATAATACTGGTGTGCAAATATAGGCATGCTAATGTGTGCACAGAAATGAACACAGACCTCAGGCTGAAATCGTGATGAAAATCAGAAAATTCAAGTTTGTGGTTCAGGATTTATAAAAGATCTCTGCTTATGGCTACAACCTGGATAATTTTTTTCTCCTGAAGTTACAATGAAAGTATGCATAAGCAAAGGCAAAAATATACTAGTAATTAATAATTTTCTGCCTAAATCTGTATTGTTAATCTTTTTTTTTGGGGGGGGAAGAATCAATTCCTTTTATATTACAGTTTTATAGCAATTTTCTCACTTGTAATGTATGAATTATTAACAGAGATACTCAGTCTCATATGGAAGCTGCCTAGGAAATAATCTCTTGGAATTAATCTTGGGGCAAGCTGCAAAACTAATGTTTCATGCTTTTTATACTCAGTAACATACTGTACTTCAGAGGTAAAAGCAATTGATTTCCAGCTTAACTGTCCAATTAAAACTTTTCCGATTGTCATGAGTGGGAGCAGGGTAATTCTTTAAAGATCAGCAAATTGTATTCCTTCCCATAGATACTAAGTGGCGGACAGGCCATTTTTACAAATGCCTATTACATTCAAAAGAAATCCAGTAAAGACTACTATTATGCAAAAATTTGCAGTTTCTAGAATGAACTCTAAAATGCACAAAGGAAAAAAGTCTAGACAGGGAAAATAATGCTGTATTTTAGCCTACAGAAACCTTCTATTCCTTTTGAATCCACAGATGACCTGCTAGAAGAAGTGTGGCTGCTGTAATGTGGAATCAGTGTGCTACATTAAGGACATGTTGCTCACAATTTATTGTTCTTATCCCTTAAGGTTTCCTTTTGGGATTATGTCATGCTTTTTGCAGTTATTTGTGGTTAGTAATTAATATCCTCCAGCTCTGAAAGTATCTAGAGCTGCCACTGTACTCTGTGAATTTACTCTGTTTCTGCAGTTATAATACGCACTCTGGTATGGCCTCTACAACCGTTTGTGTGTGGAGTGCTCCTATAAATAACCCTGATATTCAGTGTTCATATAGAGCTATGGGACCTATTCTTCATGTAAAGTGACAAGCTGATAAATGCACTGCCCTCAGATAAGCTCCACTGATTGACAACAGCAGTTGATATGGGATAACATCACATGGGCAAATTTGTGACAATAAACTCTAACATACCACGGTGTTTGGAGAATGTGATTGGCAACCAATCATTTAAAACATTTAAAATACAATTTGATGTACTTATATCTCTCTTACAGATCACTTACTTTGAGACGTCTGAGTGTCTATAAACTTCTTTATCAAGGCGTCAGTAGTCTGTGTGTAAAGGCTAAGAGCGTATCTCAGGGACTGTAGGTCAGGGCTCTTTTCCAGGAAATTCTTTTTCAGCCCACTTCCTCCAGCATGGAAGTATTGCTAAAATGAAAAACAAATATGGTCATTCAGAGAGGCAAATTATCTGAGAGAGGCCTCAGACATACAATTTTAAGTAAAATTCTTACACAAACTTGTAAAAATAACACCTAGCATGTGTAGCTAGATTTACAATTATAGCAGTTGAGGTAACTGTCATCATCTTTACTACAGAGCTTCTTTCCAAAGGTAAAAATTTAAGACTTGTGAGAGCAAAAAAGATACAAAATTTTAATTTTGGTCTTCATGATCTCAAGTATTTATATGTCAAAACTGGATATATATATTTGCAGGGTTGTTTTAGGTTGTGGAGAGTGGAATCAGTTTTAATTCTTTACCTAAAAAAAGATCTCTAAAATCAACGCATGGTTTACAGCACAAGTAAAGAATATATTCTTTCTAAGGGAAGGGGGAATTTTGTTAAAGTTTTAAGAGAGAAGATCCTAGAATATGAAGTTTTGGATCAGTACTGCACTATAATTGTGCCTGAAATTATGATTGTGCTTTGGGAAATTATTAGAAATTCCATGGAAGTTTCCATGGTGATTATCTTTTTTGATTCCAGTTTTGACCTGTTTTACTGTGGATATGCAGAAAATGCATGTGTCATCCTTGAGTGACCACATTAGGATTTCCTGGACTGTGAAAGAAGAGAATGGAAGAGAAAAGTACTGCCCTTGAAGATGGGGAGTAAATTTCATCCTTCAAAAGCCGATTTCCTTGTTGTACAAGACTTGATCATGAATATGGCCTCTTATTTATATCTTCAATTTTATACTTAATTAGCTGCCTCCTTACCTTCCTGATGTGCTGTCTCTTCAGCAGCAGATATTAAAATATGCTGTTATTCTATAAATTGATTGCTTTCAAATTATTTACCCCAAGTGAAGATCCAGGCCAAAGTGAAAAAGACTGATAAGTACATTAAATAATATTCCTTAACGGTTTCTTTTGACTTCAGAAACCCAACCTGTGAAGACTGTATGAAAGTCTCCACTCTTTCATTAAAAAAAAAAAGAGACTTTGTTAACCTCTTTACTTTTACCTTTAGAAGCATAATGCAATAACCATAACAGGCGTGGAAGCGAAAACAAAGTTTTCAGAGCATCTCACCTGGCCTATGACCTGATCCTTTCATCCTTCCAGAGAGGTCAAACCCTAGAGTTACTTTATCAATTACCAATAAATTAATTTGTATTTCTAGTAATGAGATTAGCACCAGGTAAGGTTGAATGGATTGTCTCTAATATGGCTCATTTAAAAATCTAATGTAAAACATTTACTGCAATCATAAGATTTTTTCTAAAGTAGTTTTATGCATTACTAACATCTACATCAACAAGATGTTGGTAATGCATAAAAATTAATTTATTCAGAAGTGTTTTTAACAGGTGTGTGATGAATATGACTTTTTGTTTTCATTGAAAAGGGACCAACGTGTAGAATAATTAAACGGCATCTTTAAAGTAAATCAGATTATTTAGGAGTGACACTAAATTAGGTGGTGAATTCCAAACTGTAAAAAGTTGATAAATTCAACTGGACGTTGAATTTAAAATAGTGCATAGTAACGCATGGTATTAAAAGCCTTGTTTTCTGGTGTGCTATAAAAAACGTCATACATGTTTGCAGGAGAGCGCAGCTGGGAATAACCACACTTTTCAGGCCCAGTGTCTCCTTTGTGGGAGAAAAAGAGGTTATGCTGCAACAGAATAAGGATTTAGCCCAGCTGCTTCAGCTGCACTAACTCTAAACTGTAAAGGAACAGAAGAATCAGAGAAGCTTTGGCCACCAGTTCCTTTAAGGGAACATGTTCTGTCTGCAACTGGTAGAATAATTTTTCTAACTTTTATGCAAGCAGAGTATTAGACATTCGCTCTCGAGTCGATACAAGGGGCTGAGGATCAAATGGTTCTTGACACATTAAAGGGATCTTTATGCTTCTAAGGGACCATTCTATATTAGAATCTGTCGTTTATGTCAGTCATGTTCTTGGTCATTCCAGCACAGAACAATAAAACATGTAATGCTG
Source organism: Pygoscelis adeliae (assembly GCF_000699105.1). Taxonomy (NCBI): domain Eukaryota; kingdom Metazoa; phylum Chordata; class Aves; order Sphenisciformes; family Spheniscidae; genus Pygoscelis; species Pygoscelis adeliae. Next base: position 597,086 of record NW_008824746.1, on the reverse strand, counting down.
TACCTTTATAGTAGCCAGTGCTACTTCCATTATTGCGCACTGCCTCAGGGTCAGGCTTCTGGCTTCCTCTCGAATCACATGGTCCTGCAAAGCAAGTTAAGACGGCAGTTGATTTTGGAAGAGAGACAGCGTTGTGGCCTGTCTATTCTTGGAAAAAAAAAAAACCAAAAGAAACCGACAAATGCCCCCCAAACTGCTATGATTAACAGGGATTAATTCAACTTCAGACTTCTTTTACAACAAATTATAGCCTAGAGCAATCATGTTGTCTCTTGAAAACATAGATTGTAGAGAAAAAGAACCAATGTTTAATACCGAGCATCTGTGTAGCTTTCTTTCTTTTCCTAGAACATATTAGTTCTCTGTTCTGGGGTGGGTGGCGAAAAGGTTACGTTTTAAGTTTAAATAATTATATTAGATGATACTGAAATAATTCATTTTATTAATGAACCTGACAGTTTAACTTATGTTTGCTAATGACCCATGTTTAAAAAGAAAGGGTTTCCTATTAGAACATAAGTTAAATAGAGTCATAAAGTGACAATACTCCTGTGAAATCTTTGTCTAAAATAAGCATCCTATGATTTACTTAGGCAACATTTTAACTCCTCTAGCAAACTAAGCAATTATTCACAGAAGCAGGAATTACCACATTTCTGCCCAAATCTGAAATCCTAATGGCAAAATTGATTGGCAAACAACTGATATCAGTATCAGATGTCTAAGCTCTCCATCAAGTGTATTATGGACTCCAGTAATGTAGTGCTGATGAGTTTATTGTAGAGGTAACATGCTATGTTTCAATACATACCATAAATAATACACAGAAAAAAAATTACTAGTAGTCCCACCTTATTTTCAGAACTGGTTCCAGAAGGGAACACAAAGATCTTGTAATTTATTTTTTTTTTTTATATTTAAGGCCTGGTTGTGCAATATGGGAATGACATCATCTTGACCCATCTAGTGATCACTTTAGCATATAAACATACAGTCTTCTATTCTTAATTTGGTTTTGATGAAACTGTAAAATCATTACTCACCTATGAACAGTTACTGCCATATTCAATCTGATTATAGTAAATAAGCACAAGAATGATGCATGAGGCTTGGCCTCACAGTCACTAATATTTCATCTATTTTTTTCATTAGAGCAAGCCATTCACAGCTTCATTTGGCTCCATTACCTTGAGTTTTGACAGTTGTCCAAGATCTTTGGCTGCACTGAATATCATCTGTGGCCCCTGTAATCACATTGAAAATTCAGGAAACAGATTCACTACAGTGTGTTTGCTTTTTATGTCAACACGATCTTATTTTCTGCTAGGACATTGGCCAAAGTCACTGTTTTGCAAAGCTAAATGAAAATTTCAATTACACGAGACATATTTTCATCCAGTTGATAAGGCCAAGTAGTTGAATGCCTGCAGCATGATTCCCTCCAGTATCCTATACACGATACAAATATTGCATATTCTGTTGATAGTGGTTTTGTGTGCTCCTGTCTGCTATCTCATTTTGTATTTAATATTTTTAAGCTAAGGCTGGGATTGTTGTCAATGTGTCAATGAGATATTTGTCCATAATCATAGCTCTCAGGTGCTATGCTAATATAAATAATCATAATGGGAAGTGAGCAGCCCTGAGAAACCTGCAAAAGCTTTACTGTCTACGGTGAAATCCTCAGCTGAGTTAACACACAGCATAACAGCATACTGTTAAGCAAAAGTCTTTTTTTTTTTTTTTTTTTTAAAAAAAGATACCAAAGTGTTATGAAGTTAAACCAATATTTTATGATAGCCAAATCCTGGCATGATACCAAAAGCCAATGCCTACAGGTTTGTCTTAGACAAACAGAATCCTACTATAATTCCATTCTCACATTTTTTATCACAATTATGCCAAGAAATATAATTACTAGTGCAGTTACTTGGCAGTTCAGCAAGACATAGTTCTAAATGTCTAGATTTCAGGAAAAAAAAAAAGTCAGTCCATCTTACATAGCACAATACAGAACAATTTTTCATTAGTCTTTCTGTTCCAAAAGATTTCAGCTTCCAGACATAATTTTGCTTCTGTACAGTTCAAGTGCAAAAGATATAATATAGAACTGCAGCTTAAATTTTCATTATTTATTAGCAGTGAGAATGGTAAGATAAAAATGAAAATTAAAAACAAACCCTGCTTCTGAATGTCTGTGCCTCTCAGCCTCAGAGAGAAAGTAATAGTCAAGGCTATAGAAGGGAAACATCTCTCTTACAGTATCCTACTTTTCATTGATTTTGTTTAATTGTGTTCAAAAGTAAATAGAAGTAGCAAAATAAACACAACTAGCTATACACCTTTCACCATGCCTGCCAACTGGGACACTTTATATAGAGGCTACCACTAGTAAAACCCAACGGCTGGTGAAGTGTAGCATACACATGTGATACTGCAAGCACTCTGAAAGCCTAATCCAGTAATCTTTGTACCTATTTTTCATGTTCCTTAATCATTACAAACTCTATATTTAAGATATTATATCTTCTACTATATAAATGTTGAGCAAACTTTGGAAAAAAAATATGCTGCAGACCATTTCTAGTCAGAGGCTCATGTTTCTTAAGTGTCTGTGGAGAAGCAGTTTTACAAAGAATGGGGGCAAAGCACCTGTGGAAATCCCAGCTGTCACCATTTAAAATGATCTTAACGAGTCTTGAATGATAGGTGCAGTCTCTGCCTTTAATCAGCACTGGCTGATAAACAGAAGCCCTCTTACCTTTGGCCACTAACTAATCTAAGGTCCATCCAGAAGACTCTTCATTCTGGGTGAGGGGGGAGGAGGGCTCCTTGCCCCTGCTTCTTCACAACCCTTTCTGTGTTGTCCCTGAAATGCGGAAGTTTTGCATTCCAGATGTACACCCATAGCTTAATGAAGTATCAACTTGCTAAACTAATGATTGGAATAAGCTTTTTTGAAATGGGCTTAACTGCCCGTCAGTGTCACAGCTTATTGCTTGGTGTGATTTCTGAGCATCAGTAAGAGGTGCTTGCAGATTCAGGGAGATGAACTGAAATCTGTGTTCAGCTGGCAGTCAAAGGTTATTTTCACTATGGTTGAAAGACTAAAATATTTTTATTATTTTTTAAATAAATGTCTACATTCAAACTCTTGGGGGGAAATGTTTCAACAAATATTTTACTGTCTTGACTAACTGAAACATATTGTGCTATTGTCCAAGTGGGCTTACTAAGTCTTTGATAGGTAATTCTGTATTCTTGGCAGCCAATTAGGAAAAGCAATAGAAAAACCTCTTAACTCTGAACAATGCTGGTTCTGTGATTCAGAGTGTAACAGCTGATCCTGCATAGAGCTAATAAATGCTCCTAACACCTGATGGGAAATGTAGTTACCCAATCCAAATGCTACTTACATATTTACAGATAAAATTTGCACCAAAATGTTTGAAAAGCAAATTAAAAGTCTCAGAAATATAAATTTGACACAGTCACTCATTGAAAGAGATGCTGTTTCTAATTATGCATAGTAAACAAGAGCATTATTGTAAATATGAACAAATTCAGTGAAAGGAGTCCTGGCCACGATCTTGTTATTAGCTCTAGTCTAGAATTTTTAATAGCTCAGGTTATTTCATTACTACCTTAACACCATTTATAAATGTTCTATTAGATTTCCTCTTGCCTCTCCAGCAATATTCTTTCATGTATCTTTAATATATTATAATATGATTTAATGATATGTCTTTAACATATGGATACTGACCAATAGATTTTTAGCAGCTTAACTGATATCGTAAGGATGTATAAAATTGCCCAAAGGCACACTATGGCAATGTCATGATCAGATTGTCATAAAGATGGTGAATTTATTCTAGACAAGATTGAAAATGAGAAGAATTAACATTTATGTTATCCCAGTCCCTCAAAAAAGCAAAAAGCAATTAAAAAAGGCACTCCAAGCCAGGCTCTTTTTCTTTCATCCTCAGGCAGAATCAGGTTTTACCGGTGCCCTCGGCTCTGTCACCACTCAGGGGTCACGTCAGGGCACCACCCACACTGGTCTTGTGTGTAGCAGCACTATTTTCCATATTGAATATAGCTTCTTTCCCTCTTCTTGTCAGGCTGTAAATGCAGTCCTGCCCAAAGAGGACCCTCTATCAAGTCTGCTATTAAAATACCCTGAAACTTTAGAGCTAAAATTGGCTTAAGCTTCCTGATGTTAAGTGCTGCCTCAAGATGAGGAATGGCACAGCAGGCAGGACTGGAGAATGGCATGGAGCATTCCTGGCTTTCTGGGAGGTGCAAAAATGGAAGCGATTGAATTCCTGGTACAACTGGAAAGGGCAAGGAACACTCTTGGTGTTACTGTGCATGATGAAGTCAAAAGAAGTCAAACTTAAAAGCCCTTATATGAAAGCACACTACAAAGTCAGTGATTCGGCTCTTTTATACTGCATTCATAAAAACTGTTCCAAGTTGGAGCAGGCAGTAAAGGAAACAGCAAGGTCTTCCTCACCAGCTACAGAAGAGCAACCTAGCTACACTACTTTGAAACACTAGAGAGCAACACACTGCATACAGTCAATATATTATTCCTTCTGGTCAAGGTACAGAAAAGGATAGTATCAGACCCCTTGGCAAACACCTGATTGAGCACGTTATTGCCATCCTTTGTAAGGTCTGTGAACTACTGCTGGGACACTTACGGTTTGGTCCGCCAGTGGTGGGAGCACAATTTGTTTCTCTATTTTGTTCAAGACTAACTTCCACAGCTCTTTTAAAACCCGTTTCAGAACTGTCTTCTCACAGATTTTCGCAGAGACACTTAAACTGGAATAAAACAAAACACAAACCAGTCTCCAAAACTAGCGTTAAGACTTCAGAGGTGCTGTATCACTATACGCTCAGATTAATGGCCATTATGGTTTAGCTTTTCTCTACCAGTAAGGATTTCTCAATGGCTTAGTTATTTTGCAATATTATCAGTAAATATTTTTGGTAAAAAAAAGACTTGCAGATTATAAAATCATGTAAATCTCCACTATCCAATTTGTTGCTTAACATATTACTGATATATACTTATCAAAAATGCAAAATGATGATGAGTTATAAAGTTTGATGGATGATACCATTTAGCACTCGAAGCCCCTAAATTAAAGTTTTGGTATATAATTTGTTTATGTCTTAAAAATAAAAAAACAAACGTCTCACTTGTCTTATACTTCTATCTACTGTGATGCAGAACTAGATGTTGATAGGTAATGCAAATTCAGGGCTATTATTTGGAAGCATTTATTTCTATATACTGGCATATCTGTGCAATCATACTATCTATTACTAACGGTAAAATTAAATTTTTGGAGGATCTATATACTTACGTAGATTTTTTTCTTTATTTAAGAGTGTATTCATAAACCATCTTGTATTTATTGCTATGAATAAGTAGCGTCATGAATAAAGTGCTGCAGTTTTCAGGCACAGGAAAAACTATTTCAAAATAATATCACACAAATGCATATGTGGGCAATTTTACAGAATTATGTCTAATCTATTAATGTAAAAAAAGATTACTATAAAGTAATTATAATATCACATTATAAATATGCCAATTAATATTTCTACCATCTCTTACTACTCTTAGTAAGCACATCAATAAAAGCATAATTAGGAAATAACTAAAACCCAAACTATATTAATATGACATGTTTATAATCCTATTATAAATATATATTTGTAAGAAAGGTGATATTCCCTAGCAGTGTTTTTTTTTTTTTTTTAAATTTCACATCTTTATTTTCTGTGCATGGGTTTAGCATCTGCTAAAATTCCATTTAACATTCCTGTGGTGAGGAATATTTTCTATTCAGACAGAAATTTAAAATCCATTTTTGTTTTCATTATGTCATTATTCAATTAAATCTCAAAGAAGCTATGAAGACAGCTTTGAGAAATGGCAATCTGGAGCCGAACCTGACAGGCAAAAGTCAGCTTACCCATTTTTTTAAACGATGAGCTTAGGATAGCACTTGCAAGTGTACAAACACTTTTGGCTTTTCTTCAAGGCTTGTGCTAGGAGTAAATGTCTTAACTCAAAGATAATTAAAATTTAAAACCATACTGCTTGAAAGCAACACATACCCCTCTTGTAACTTAACACATAGGACTAGATAGATCTTCTTTATACCACAGCTCGTGGAGGAGAGACCTTACACTAGCTCCTTTGTAATGACTCAAAACACGACAAGAAATAGAAAGGCAAATACGTAGCTTACGCAGAAATTGCTTAGTATAAGTAAACAGGTTAAGCATAGTATTCTGCACACATGTGAATACTACAGATATTAAAAATACTACAAAGTGGTTCTAGGTATTAATGATGCTTCAGGGTAAAACCAAGTATGCCTGACTGTAGCATCCAGTTCCGAATCTGCCACACAACCCAGTCTGCCACACTTACGTTTTGTCCAGGAAATCCATGAGAGGCCGAAGTACAATCTCGGCATCAATGGCCGCACTGTTCTTGTTGGCTGCTGCATTCCCATTTCCTCTCATTTGGTTCAGTTCATTGCTCATTTGTCTTACACAATCTTCAATAATAAATTGAAAACTACAGGACAGGGGAAAAAAAAGTAATGAAAGAATTCTGGGATAGAAAACAACATTTATCATTTTGCATCAGGTTCTTCAACAAGATTTAAATCTTTTCTGCAATGACGTGTTCACAAACGCAAGATACTGCAGGTGTTACAGACGGAAAATAACTCTTCCTAAGGATTATAGCTCAAATAACTGATTCATGTACTGTTTTGATTTTTCTCCCCCCTTGTTTCCGTTCTGTCATTATGCTTTTCATGCCCTTGTAGGGGTGCCAAGTAATTATTTTCTGAAAGCAACAGATGTATCAGAACCTGTACTTTAGGGTATGGTTAACTACCAGCTAGCAACTTCTCAAGATGATGTTTTTGGTGTGAAAGAACAACAGGAACAGGTAACTAACTATAAATTATTTTTCTCTTGATGGTTAATATGAACCAAGCTTTAATATTCTTCTTGAGGACAAACAGAAAACAAAACAGAAAATGATTTCGCCCTGTTTGGCTCAATTTGACTTTTTCCCGGGTTTCACACAGAGTCAGTGCCATCAGAAGCTTTGCTTACTTCTTTGCAACTAGACAGAGCTAAAACATTTGGACTGTTTAAAATATTCTTTTGCAAAATAAACCACTAAGAAGTAGTTAGACTCTTCCTTCTGGAAGGAATCTTTTCCACTTCAAGGTCAGTGTGAACAAATTCTTGCTCCTCAAGTTGTATCTGTTCAGCTTTTCTGAAAACTGTTCTGTTTCCTAACTGATCTGCTTGAGCAACGTGTCTGACAGTCTTGTAGCGTCATTGATGTGATACAGTCTTCGGTCAATATATTTAAACAATCCAGAACAACAGTTAATCAGAGTCAACAGTTCAGAGGCAGAATAAGGCTCTGCATACATGGTAATTTGGTTTATGAATTAATTTATGATTAATTGAATTGGTTCAGGATTAGTTTATGAACCGAAATGCAAAACAGAGGCCATAAATATACCAGGCCTATTAACGTGAAAAGATAAATGGCAAAGATTAACTTGAGGAAAGTGAAAGAGAACTTACTATGAGAGAAAAGAAACATTATAATTAGGCAGTAAGCTGTTCCAGCTACCATGGCTAATCACAGAAAGACAACGCAAATCTCCATGTGAAAACACTGGAAAAATTGGAAACTTTTCCAAGTACACTTGGATGTGTACTTACCTACACACTTCAAAGCCCTAGATAAAATCAACATGAAGCTGCTATTGAAGCTGCTTATGCAAATCCTTGGGACTCTCATGCAAATCCAGTCTCTCCAATAAAAGCCAAAATAATGCATTAGCTTTTCTTGACATTAGCCATCTTTCTAACATGGTTAACTTCACAACCCCCCAGCAATAAACTGACCCATAAGGAATGTTCTAGCTCTCTGGAGCATACCCTAGATTGAGCTATTCCTGCGTTTTCTTTTGCAGAAACATAGTTGGCTTATTCAGAAAGAAGCCCTGGAAAGAAAGAATATTCATGCACTGTCAATGACCAGAGAACCAGGGCCTGGGAGCAAAAATAAAGCAAGACAATATGACAAACAAATCACACTCAGAAAAAGTGAACACTGTCCACCCAGACGGGTCATCGACGGATTACATAAGCAACTACAGACTTCACTTAATGAATACCACTACAGCACTAATCCCTCTTTCTTAGATTCCTTTCTAATTTGATGCAAAAATAACGTGCAGCACAGGCACTGCTGGCATAGCACCATATTCATTCAAGACCGCAGTGTGGACTCTGATTAATGAGAGATTTTGAGAATAAGGCTCAGTAGACAATTTTTGCAGAGCCACAGGCAAGCAAATGACCCAAGGCAGCCATTCACTGCGACCATTTGAAGCAGGCTAAACATAGGCAGACATCCCTGGTTGAAGCAGGCCACCTGGAAAAAGCTGTCAGTCTTGGGAAGTAACATGAACATGGTCAGAGAAAAAAGTTTAACACAGCATCGGGCAAGGACAAACCAGCAATTTTTGTTTTCCGAAAGGCAGAACAAGTCATCAGCCTCACCTCTGTAACACGTTCATGCCCACAGACCATCTTCAGTTTTCTTTACAGTGAGGTTACTGCTATATGTTTCAGAGTCTAAACACATACACACACACAAACGAACACCACTTCATCAGGGCAGAAGCAAGCTGTACCTCAGGACATCCAAACAACCGCCCAGACTTAATCAGCGAGGCAGATTTTTGAACAAGAATATTTCTCTAAGGTTTGCGGTAAAACAGGTTTGTTACCTTGTAGCATACGATACGCTGAGTTCATCCAATACATTGCTAAGTTTCACCTGAAGATCTTTTAGAACAACACTAGCTTCAGGATCCAACTGCAAAGAGAGAAGTGATGTTATGTTTTACTTATACACTATGCTTTTGGGTTTTCCAATACAATGAATGAATTAGGAATTATATGTAATGATACACTGCACTATGGAAAACCGAATGTGGAAACACCTGTCACAACACAGGATTGCTTTAGTAGGCCCAAAAATCCAATTACCATTTAAAGGAAAATATTTGATCGTAATAATGAAGATTTATATTGTTAGAAATCAAAACTGTGCCATTAAACAACGGCTTTCTATGGGATGGTGCAAACTGTGTTGGCAGTCACAAGAATAGAATTACCATTATCAGGCAAATGGTATTCACAAGGCATACCAAGAGAAGGATGCATAAGAATGTAGTGTTTCTGTTAAAAATACTGCAGTTGTTTTCATCTTTTAATTTTTTTTGGTGCATTTCACCACCATCAGTACTTTTTTTGTGATTTGCGTGGAAGATGTTTCCATATTCCCATTAATGCAGCATAAAAGTAGAACAGCCAGCACTGGAAAAGATGGCTTGAAGACTATCCATGCTGCTTCTACTGATATAGTATGAGGAGAAGGAATCTATTCAATTTCAGTACTTCTGTTTCTAAAAGCCATTAAGACATACGTAATTCAAGCACAGTGCTAGACGTTCTGATGCACAGGGAGAACACCTCCTGTACCTCTGATACAGGTTTTCTAAACACAGGAAGAAAGAGAATGCAGGGGAGAAACACAGTTTTACATTTACAGAGATGGGGACCCACGCACAGGTATTTAATCAAAAAGGTACTCTGTTGATATTGATCAGCAACTTGTTTATTTGCTATGCATTCTTTTTCAAATTAAAAAAAAATTGACTTTTTGTCTCCTTGAGCTTTTAGCATTTAGGAAAAATAGTTACAGTCCATTGTGGGATATGATTGATGATCATCAGGATCAACAGCTGAATGTGAATTACCAGCTGATGTTCCAGGTCTTTCAGCTATCTACATCACAACGTCAGGGAAAGATTTTCAATGATAATCCGCAAATTCTGGGCTCTGTTCTGCAGCAAGGTCAGATACAGATCTTCTGACAATTTCAAAGGAAATTGCGCATTTAGAATACATAATCAGGTCTGTCTTTATTTGCATTTTCGTATCTTTCAACTGCATGAGTAGTGTTTAGTGCTTATTCTTCATCCGATGCTTCAGAGTACTATGGTGCAGTAGGTCAGCTCTTTTAATCACACTTTAGAGACAAGGGGAAGCTGTGTCACAGCACATTGGATAACTTACATGAGACTACACAGAAATTCTAAGGCAAAGTAAAGAAAAAACTAACTCTGGAACACCCTCAAAGATCTACTGTGTTCTAATCTTAGACCATCCTTTCTCTCCTTCAAAGTTATGTGTGGTTTAAAAGCATAGAAAATCCAAGATTTTCATTACAGTTTTTGACAAAAGTCTGAAATAGGTGACAAGGGGAATTGCCATACATCCCTTAGAAGATATTCACCGATGTGTAGCACTTTTCTAATCTGAGCAGCTCATATTTTAACACTGTGACTACTTACTGATTTAGCTTTTAATTACTGTGCATTTGGAGAAGTTTTGTTGCTTCTCCACTTCATGTCTTAGTAGTTTCCCCGGCAGATACACTCTGACAGTTCATACACTTAAAGTGATTGTTTTCCTTCATATGAAAAGCAGGGATAAAAAAGCTAATTTTACTGAAATGTCTATATTAGTTAACAAAGATAGAGTTTACTAACAAAGGCAAAGATTTTTCCAGGAAATGCATTTCACTAGGGAATTATACTGCCTCCTTTGGTGGGATACATACAGAACACAAATTTAAGATCACTAGAATATTAACATTTAACAAATACTGAACACACAGGTATTCACACTGAACATGATACACAGCAGAGAAAGCACAAGAATACCAGGCAGGCAGAAGACTCAAAATTTCTTACCAGATCATGCACAATCTAGAGAATCATCTTGTTACTGGGACTACTAAGGCCAATGTAGTTACTTTCTATCAGAGGTTGTTGCGATAACCAGAAAACACAATATATTTTCTAAATTCACCTGGAATTGGACTTAGTTTGGCCAAAATTGGACGAAATACTAATATCAGACTGTGGACATAACACACATTATAGAATGGTGCATGCAAGTGCTAGATGTTTTAGAGGGCTTTGTGCTCACAAATTGCATGAACAAGTTTGTGTGTGCACAGCTGGAGGCATCTGGCAGGACATCCAGCCTTGTGTATACACATGCTCAGGCTTATTAATGCAGTGTCATAGGGAGGAGTGGAATATAAAGAGGTATGCGGGCTGACCATCCAGGTGCTAGACACCTGGTGATGTGATGACTAAGAATACGTTAGCAAGATTTTTTAATGCTACTGTTATTTTTGTTTAACTACTGGAAAATATGGCAATTTGAGTGTCTCACCAGGACTAAAATGTGCACTTTTCATTTATTTTACCATGCGCCCTCTATGTGCTAGTGAGTTCCCAGGGCAAATCAGAGGGTCCTCAGGCATCAGCCCTTGACTGGCATCATCCGAATATACCACAGCGATGACCTGCTTTTTTTTCTGATATGGCACAGCTAAGATGGGAACTATTATGATGGTTCTACACTATGAAATTCTGGGGGGACTTCACCACTGGTAAAGACGGTTCTAGGGTGGCCTTGTGCAGTGGAGATAAGCTAAGTCAGCTTTTGGTACCTCTGCACATCACACACACTAACTAGTATAGATTATCTTCTGTATATCTTATCTTTTCTGCATAAATTAATCCACTATTTTTTTAATATGAAAAATATGTTCAGCTATGATGCCTTACTTAAAAAATAGAATATTTGAAAAAAAAATAATTCTGTGGAAGTAGGAAGCATTACTGTCTCCCTCTTAAATATTCTAAAAGGCTGTAGTTCACAACATGACTACACTGTGCAAAAACATCAGTTTTGCAACAACAAGCTCAAAAAGGAATTTTATTTGTGCTTTAGAAGGATCTATTATTTCAGCAATGGTTTGAACAACTCCTGCTAACACATTTTATACCAGGTTTGCTTATTCTTAGGAAAGTACTATGTGGGAAATGCACTATAGCACTGTGCAAATGGTTTGGCTTAATGGACAAGCGGCAAGACTTATGCAGGTTGACATCACAACACTCACTACTTGAGACAGTAACACATAGCTCTTAAAACTGCTGTGTAAAGGAGGCAAGTTTCCCAGTGAGGCAAATCAGTGATGAAGAGATTAATTCATTTATCTAAGGCTTTCCAGTGACCAAAAGAAATCCTCAGCTTTCGTGATTTGGCTGAGATTACTTACTAGCGAGGGAGTAACGATAAAACAATCATCTCTGCTTCATGAGCCAATCTGTTTTTGGATAGTGCAGAGTTATTTTGGGAAGGGAAGTGTATAAGAACTCAGGTAAATGCAACCTGTAATTCTTCATACTAGTTGCTACTAGTAGCAGTTTAAGTAAATAGATACAAACGTGCTCAGCTGCAGAAATCTCAGCCACCCAGATGTGGTTAAATGACGAATTACAGGGTTAACCCAGCCCTAATGCTACCCTACTGTGCAATCAACCAGCAGGAAAGGATGGAAGTGAGGCAAAAGGCAATGCTGATCAGCATCTGAGAAGAGGTTGTATAGTGATATACAGATATGAAAATGAACTATCTACAGTATTGGGGACTTTTTCACCTCAAGTCTTACCTGCTCCATAGAGTTTGATGCAGAAGGAAAAAAAACCCATGCCTGAACAATTTGTCAGGAAAATAAAAGAAAAAAAGCCCTAACTGAGCAGATTATTGCTGGGAGAAAAAAAGATGAGTGTCATTAATATGCCATATCTAATTTAAGAATTGAAAGAGAGAAAAGACCGTTTAATCCCTTAGCTTCTTGGGTTCTATTTACAGTTCACAGCATGTGTGGGCTAGTCTTAAAATACATTGGTAGGTTGCTCAGGTGTCAAAATCTGGATTTTTTTTAAAGAGCAAACTTACTTCGGTAGTGGAAATGTTATTAACCTGTTAATGTGCAAATCATACTTTTCTACCAATTCTTAATTTGCTTGGCTTTCTTAGGTTCATAAATATTTCTGTTATTTTACCATCTTCTTAGATAATAGAGTTAATTTTTACCCACAACAGAACATACTCATAAATTTGTTGGCACACTTCATAAGATGGGTTAATTATGGATTAAATAGATAATTAGAAGTTTGACTTTTTCTGAATGCTAAACAAAAGCAGAGAATACTTTTGCTGAACAGCTGAAAAAATAAGAAATATTTGAACATCACTGTTTCCAAATGCTGCCTGTCTAGAACTGTGAAATTTTTTATACATACAAGCCTTGGAAAAGAGTTAAAGATCTGATGAATTTGGCTGCTTTCGACATAATGCGTTAGATTGAGCTATTCCATGCTGTAATTTAATGTGTGCTAGTATGGACATAATCTTGTTAACTGCAAATTTGGTAGTGCTTCTACAGAAAACTACAGAGATGCAAATTACTTTTGCATGAGTTAAAGGGAACCTCTTTAATTGGAATTCCATTTATCTGCAATTTCACATATCTAACTGCTTATAGTTTCCTAATGGGGCCACCTGATTACTTCCATTCAGAAAATAGTTTTGCATATTGTATGTACATCTAGGGAAGACAGAGGTATTTATCAGATCCATCCCTTTAGTGGTTCTTTTTGTCTCTGATAGACATCATCCTTCCTTCACACCCCACCCAACTACACAGGTACAGCGAATCCCATTTTGAGGTGTTTGGCTGCCACTGCTCTAAACACTTATGCCTCTGACTTAGATTTAAAGATGGACACTTCAGAACTATTCTGCTTAAGTCTGGGCCTCTGTCATCCCATCAAAGTCTTTAGGACCACACATAGATTCCTATAGGAATTCCTAAGCATTACATGTAAAGTTGGAACTGAACTTACTGCAGTGGAAATATGCTTTAGCTACAGTCAATATGATACTGTTGTATGTAAACAACCTGCTTCTGCTTTCCACCATTTTTTTTCCCCCACCTAATTGCTGTAACTCATTTCTGCCATGTTCTGCCATCTGGTGAAAAACAACACATGCATTAACTTTTTCTCCTTTCCCTTTTATCAGCTTCCAACTTGTCAGACATGAAAAAATGATTTAGTGCAAATGTATGCACTCCTTTTGGACAAAACAAACAGGAGCTAAACCAAAATTCTACATTATGACAATCTGTTCCCATGATTTTGGACTTGATTTTTAAAAAAGACAAGACAGTTGGTTCGATCCCACTTTACTACTCTTACTTTATTATGGCAGACTGATCTCATTTACATAGTTTTTTAAGTACCCTTCCTGCTTGGCTACAGCAGAAGAGGAGAGTTAATAAAGAAACTCACGTTGTTCAGACTATTTTATTTTAATGGCAGGAGAGCTGAGAGCCCCGCTTTTTCTCTATTTATAGAGCTCCCTGCGCTGCAATATGCAATAGGCCTACTCCGAACACAGGGACTGCTGCTTGATTGTGGTATTTTGACTGCATAATTTGAAAGACATACTGCTCACAATGTGACACTGAGGAGATTAACAGCATTTAATTTTTCTTAGAATTAGTTTTGCTTCAACTGAAATAGGTCTCATTATTCTGCTGAAAACCATCTGACTTTTTATGCCCTCCACAAGCAAAATATTAAACTATTTTCTCCTTGCAAGGAAACTGCTTACAGACTTTATTGCTGGCTTTGTTTCTTATACGTAACAGTTCAATAAGGCAAATTGGCCATTAGCATTTATACTCTTGGAATAGGTAGGGGAGTAAGTATTCCAGTTTGAGGACAAGCTTTTTAGGGGCACTTTGATACGGGTGACAGAAAAATGGAACATGAATGTATTTTTCTTCAAGAAATTCCCCTACCGAGAAACAAACAAGACTTTGAATGTATTTTTTAGATCTTTTTTCTTAGACCATGAATCAGAGATGCACTTAAGGACCTAACAAAGGGATTTTAGAAAAATATCTCTGAATTCTCTCCAAGGGCTGCATGTTGCACCATATTTGTAGGAAATATTGCTTTGATACTGTAACATCCTTAATAATTCATCCTCATTAACATCAGAAGGGAAAGCAAAAAGGATGAGAAGTGATGAGAGATTTTGAAAGAAAACTGCTATGAAAAATCCTAATTATTTTTTTACTTTTTTTTTATTATATAAGCTATTGGGAGGAAAAGGAAAACTAATATTTTCTTGAGGAAAATGGAACATTTTGGAGATTCAAGAAAATATTCTGATTTGAAAATAATTTGACAGATACAGACATAAAGTGCTAGTCAGCTTTCCTCTGCCCTTGTCTTCATCAGGATTTATGGACACTTAGCTGTTTTTATGATTCATGACATTCAACATGTAGGATTGGATCCAAGACCTTAATACAAAAGTACTTTGCACAGAACATAAGAGAATAGAAGACAAGATTATTTGTAATATTCAGAGAGTTAAAGGGGATTAATAGTAACCACAAAAATTATAGCCATGTCTGGATGATAAATATCTATTTTTAAAGTTTGATATGAAATTTCCAATGACGACAAGGCTGCAGAAGTTTATTTCATGTTCTCTGGAGCAGGCAGTGTTTTTGCCGTGGCGGCTTCAAGAAGCTATTACTAGCTCAACAAAACCTCCTCACCTTGGAGTTAATCTGTAGGTTCATTTGGAAGGTGTTATTCATTGCATGACATGGGACTATCTTACCCTCTGCATCGTCCCACTGTGGATGTGGAAATATGAAATAATGTATTTTCCAATTCTCTCTATAGTCACATCAGATCAAAGTTTTGTGAAACTATCAAACTACAGTCTCAACAAGAAAAAGCTGATGTATGTGTAACTTCTTTTTTAAAGCCAGCTACTGATAATAAGGATAGTATATTAATGATCTAAACATTGCTTTTTAACAAGACAGGATTCTATAGCTTGAAAAGATGTTAATTTCTTCATTAGTTTTCAAAATAGTCAAAGACTACAATCAGCAAAGTACTGAAGCACATGCTTATGTCCTTTTACTGTTGACAGGACTTCAGGCACTTTTAAGTCTTCTGAAATGTAAAAGAAGATAAAGCTAAGCATGTTCTGAACTGTTGAGTAGCAGCTTTTGGTGAAATGGTGCCAAATCTTGAAAATAAGCAGGCCCTCAGATACTGAAAAGTGCACGTAAAAAATGTTTTATAGATTTTTTAGAAATTCTGAAAGACTGTCTAGTAAAACTTTAGAATTTAGAGTGTCAACTAGATGCCCAAGCATAGCTCTTTTTGATTTTAGATCATAAGGAATTACACAAATGCATCAATGGAAATTAGTAGGAAATGTGACTGTTCTTAGCCTTAGAAAATATGGTCAGGAATAATAAAAGATGCTTACTATCACAAACCTCATAAGAGAATCTCTCTCCTTCTTTCTTCTGCTCAGTGGATTGCAAGTCAAAGGCATTAGACAAAGACATGACACATTACAGACAAAGCACAAAGCACATGTTCTACAAAATTTTCAGATACAGGCAAAACGTACCAATACATAAAAAAGCAAAGTATAGTCCAATACAAACATTAAAATAAAGCTGGCACTACAGATTACAACACAAAACACCCAGTGCTGGTTGAACTTTACAGATCATTAGCATGTTTCTGTGAAATAGTGTTAGGTCTTTCTAGCATTGTCAGGACATTAAATAGTTCTTGTAGGCTTTTTTTTTAAGAACATTTTGATTTTCTTTGCAAGCAGAAATGAAGGCTGTGACTAGGTTGAAAACATGATGCTAATGATCTCTAAGGAACTTGGAATGAACCAGGAAAGAAATATGACTCACCTCCTTTCCTCCCATGGACTCAAACATTTTCTCAAGCTGGACTCTTAATTGTTGAATGTTGTTCATCAAGATACAGGGCTACAAAGAGAGCATCAAATGTGAGAACGTGCCTGTTATGTTCCTTTTATGTATAAATATGTGTATTCGCAGCCTCTGGGCTGAAGACCAGTTCTTCAGCAGCCCTACATTCACGCAACTGTGTTTTTCAGAGGAGGATCTCAGGTTCCCGACCACTGCTGCCTCCCCTTCCTTCTTTAATTCACACTCCTCTTTGCCCAGCCAGCAAACCCACTCAGCCAGTGACCGCCCATTATGCCCTTAAGACAGTGTTGCCCCACAGGAAACTGAATACCTTCTCGCAACCAGCGGGGCAGTTTTCAGATCCCAGTATTTCACGTCCTGAACCTTATAGCCCATGTGGTCGCTGGTCATACTAAATAAAATTACATCTGGTGGATTAATGCAAGTAGTACATTATCGTCTCTGAGAGTAGACACAATAACGATCAAAGTACTTTGGGAGTGAAAATAGACTGGGGTAAAGGGAATGCCAGATTGCTTTCTAGACCCAGCCTTTTCAGAAAACTGTGACAGCACTGTAACCCAGATAATGGCTGATGCTTAAGTATTTGAATAAATCAACAGGCAGTTCTGTTGATAACAGAATAATATTTCAGAAATGTACATTTTGCATTGCTTGAAAAGTCGGAGAATGAATTAGGAAATAGAATTTTGTAAACATATTATTTTAGTCTAAAAATATTGCTGTTTAAGCTCATTGCTTTAAGGCAGAACACAGAGCCACAGTATGAAAGACTGATTGCTGGATAAATATAAGGTAAAAAATAAAACATGGATAAAATTAAGCAGCTAATTACAAAATTATGGAAGAAAGGATCTATAGAATTTTGTGTACTCTGATGACATTATATGCCAGTTTGGTATGGTGCAGGGGAAGCAATAAGACCGTACTTGCTAAAAGAGTTCTGGTTGGCCAAGGTCAGTGTTTTCTAGGGCACGACTGTATTAATTTACACACTGAAGTAACGCATTTCAATAAAACACATATACTTTTTTCAGACAACAAGAAGGTGATGGAATGATTATAGTGATTGATACTCATTTGTACCTTTCTAGTTAACAGCATGTTCCAATGTAGTGCTGAAACATGGTGGGATTAGATTTTGGTATTCAAAAGATCAATAACACAATTTAGCTTTAATTAGTTCTACATTACTCTCAAAGGAATTTAGTGTCAGAGTCCTTCTCAACCGAAGGAAAAAAAAGAAATTTGATCTAACTTCTTAATACTTACATTACTGCTTCCCAGTGAAGCGTGCTATTTGGCCTCCTGCAAAAGACAGCTGGCTTTGCATAAAGGTTGAAATATCACCTCTCTTCCTGTCTCTTGAAAAATCCACAAATCCCACTTCTTCTATTTGTTTATCTACCTTCTATTAATTTATGATCATTAAGACTGTGTCCTCCTCTCCTATCTCCTCTCTTCTGACATATTCATTATTCTGGAAATTATCTGCAATATCACAAATCAATGATTATGATTTCTGATGGAGAAATAAGTAGCTGAATATAATGTCTTGGTTCTTTTGTTAAAAACAAGTGCAAATGCCTTTGGCAATACACTGAAGCTGTGAGACAAATACTTCATACTGAGGCAGTTTTCAAAGTTTCCTTTGAGGCTAGGTAAGGCTGCTCTTTCAGAGCCTAAGCGTACCTTGGCTCAATGGAAAAATTTCAATTGCTGTCAGTAAATAACAGAACCAGAGCTTAAAAACATTCTCATCTTATTATTTCATTATCACCTTGTTCTTCCAAATACTCTTTGCAGCAATTTACAGGAATCAGCCAGATGCAACAACACATAAAAGTGAGTGGCAAGTACAATACATAAAACCAGGTTTGTTTGTAAACTCTGACAGGAGGTGGAAGATAAGAGGAGGTTTTTACATTAGATACATATCTTTATGAAAAGCACCTTTGGTATGCTTTTATTTGAACAGTTTATGTGCACATTTTACAGTCTTTAATAAAAATAGTAGAAGTATTTACTTGAAAAATAATGCCAAAAATCTAACTTTAATCATAAAATGTATTAGTTTTAATCTCTTGTGTCAACTCTAATGCAGGAGATAGACTTTTAATATAATTGAGATCATCAAATCAAGTGGTCTTTTATTAAGCTAAAAGTATATATTTAAAAAAGTTTATATACTTTAAAAAGGGGGGACATAAAAATTAGTTATGTCCCCCAAAGGCGTCTGATGTAATACTTTATATCATAATGAGATAACTCCATCTAAAGCTTTAGTAAAGATTGGCATACCAGGGCAACTTCAGAAATCAATCACTCCAACAATTAAAAAAATCCCATTGGACAGGCCAAAAGACTACACAAACAGTTTGACTCAATGACTCAATGCTATGTATTAAAACTAATTTCTTCGAGAAAGCAGTAAACTTTATTTAATATTAGCATTAAATTGAAAGAAATGGAAAAATATAGCTACAAAATTTATTTCTTTTTTACATTAAATTTTGAGAATAGTTATGGCTCATATTGGGTCAAATACAGAGACAGATTATTTTAGATGAAGCTTGGTTTGGACTGATTAACATTAAAGTAGAAGACATGTAATGCATTCACTCCTCCATACTGGGGAGAGAGAGAGTTGTGTTCTTTTCAGCTCTGTATTTGCCCTGGACGGGGGATAGGTAAGGAATATGTAGAAGGTGTATCTGTAAAGTTAAAAATACATGAAGATTTACATCCTGCTAGATTATGGGGAAAAAAACTGGCAATATGGTGTGCTGGTTTATCATATATCAACTGGTATCCGCCAACAGGACTCGTGGAAATGGTTCAAAGCTGCATCAGGGGAGGTTCAGGCTTGACATTAGGAAGCATTTCTTTACCGAGAGGGTGGTCAAACACTGGAACAGTCTTCCTGGAGAGGTGGTTGATGCCCCAAGCCTGCCAGTGTTTAAGAGGCATTTGAACAATGCCCTTAACAACATGCCTTAACTTTTGGTCAGCTCTGAATTGGTCTGGCAGTTGGACTAGATGATGGTTGTAGGTCCCTTCCAACTGAAATGGTCTAGTCTAGTCTACTCTATTTTATAACTGGCATGTTTCCTAGTGCTTCTACAGCTATAAGACTGATTCTTCTTACACAATGATTGCCAAACTTGGCCTGGTGCTTTTACTCTTTTCAGATACTGAAAAGATTTAGTACTGCCAGAAGAAAGCTGTATGGCTATCTACTAAAGTGAGTCTTTTCAATGTGTTTACTGCAAAGGGCTTCAAGGCTGAAAATATCTGAAGTGGGAAGTTAAATCTGAGACATGACACATCTATATAAATAAAAGTCACTCCTCTGTAAAAACCTGTATATAAAACTTCTACTTAATAAAGTTTTGAGTTGGGTATTTTTATTCTTTAACTCTATTTTAGACAAAATTGTGTAAAAGGAATGGAATGGTATAAGTCTCTCTTAGCAAATATATCTGTGGCCTGAAAAATTAATGTTTAGTCTTTTGTAATGTTGCTTATAAGAAGAACCACCAATAGCTGATATTTAGCTGCAATACATGTCTTTCTGAATTCTATTATTGTGTATACGTTGGTGACCTCTAGATTACGACACTGTCTCACACTACAGAGAGCACTGGCAAGAACGAGCGCGTCCTCAAGCCATGCACAGGGATGTGACAAATATACCCAAGATCTGTGTATGAGCTATATAAGGGCTATATTTTTAAAGGTGAATAGTATGAGGATGGTGCTGCAGTTATTTATCTAATCGTAGATTGATACATCTGTACAACATACTACTAAATATAGCAGACATAGTGCTAAATGTTGCCTGCCTCGGGAGTACTAGCTTTGATTGAGTATCGGTACTGAAAAGTCAGTTTACAAGAACAATTTTCCTTGGTCCTGTTAAGCTACTGGTAATGTCTTGATTTGCTCAACCACATCTTTAGTGTCCATATCTCATTTATTTCTGAGTCCATGGCAATCTGGTCCTTCATTAGGGAGTCCCTTGTAAGCAGTGAGACAACAAAATAGCACATGATTTTCTTCTCACTGCTGTGTGGATAAAGCACAGAGAGTGAGTGGTAGTAGCAGAAAAGTCTGCACACACTCCCTGTACAGGGAACAATGATCCTATAAACTCTCTAATGAATAAATTGATAAAAAGATGCAAACCAATGCAAAATGAAAACTCAAACAAAAATGTTTTCTGCTGTTTGGAAAAAAAGAGGAAGATACATTCACCGTATTTACCACTGTATAAGGCTATTATCCAGGGAGTGTTTCTGGCCATCTTGTAAATTTTTTTCTACTTTAATACTTAAATTATTAACTAGGATTCTTAACTAATTCCCCCTATTCCAGCTTTTACACAGCGATGTAAGCAGCTATGAAAACATGCTGACCTTATTAAAAAATAAAGCAAAACAAAAATCCTTTCCTCCGTTCATGCTTTTTCTCATACACAAAAGTGATTACATTTTCAAAAAGTACAGTAAGTCATTTAAAGGTAATTTCTGAGGCAGAAACAAAACACAGCTTTTTACTCACCACATTTTCTTTATCACAATATGAGCTGAAGTGATTTGAAATAATTACAGCATACTGAAGAAGCACTTTGTTGATAGTCTAGGAGAGGAGAAGAATCTTTTAAATGGTAAATTTCATCATGTAAAACAAAAATAATTAAAAAAACCACAAAAAAGGAGGTTTATATAAATTACAGATTTTGCAGGTGCTTACACATTTAGTATATAGTATTTTTTTAGACATAATGTAAACAGTCCTGTGAGCACATTTTCAAATCCCCACACAACAGATGGTGGGTTGTTCTTAATGGAATGTAATCTTCAATAGCAGAGATACTTTAATTTTAGTCATACTGTTTCTGAGAAGCATCGAGAGCTCTACTCCTTGCAATGTGCTACATACTTAATGGAACAATAGCAAGCTCAAAAAACCCTCTACGGTGACAATGCATAGATTAAAAATATAATGGAAAAATAAGACCAAGGGAGCACTGTTCAAAGCCTGGCAATACGAGCTTATCTTAAAATAATCATGTAAATAGGAACTTTGTTTGCAAATGGAAAACTGTGGCAACTGAAGAACAGGAATAAATGTAAATGCAAACTTTTTTAAAGCCATCAGGACTATAATGGAAATCTAAAGCTTGTGAGGAAATGTTACAATCCAAATAGAAAGCTGGACTAACACAGTTGAGTTTATCAAACAGCAGATGAATAAGAACTACCACCTCAGGGCTTCAACCAGCAATACTTTATTGTCATACCTTGAATTTTTCCTTCCCTTGCACTGACTAATTACATAACTGCATTTCACTGAATTGCTCCACTAATGGAATTGTAATCAGTGCTTAGCAAGAATAGTAATTGATTGTATAACATATATAAATATGAAATCTCAGAGAGGATAGAACTTCTCAAACTGGTAAGTGATTTTGACGAAGTAGATGAAAAATAGTCTTAAGCCACAGACAGCGTGTCTTTCTAGGGATCCCAGTCAGAGATAGAAGAGATTGATTCTAAACAACATTGGAATTAGCTTTTTAAGTATGCGGCAACACGATGTCACTCTCTCTGAAGCTTAGTTGAGATGCATTCATTTTACTTTACCTTTGCAAACCTTCTCATTAAATGAGATAGTGCTTCTGGATTAGGACACTCCAGTTTCCTAATAATCTCAAAGCTTTGATTGAGCTGTGTGAAGACGTCAACCACAGAACAAGAGAAGAGGGCATGATCTGATGTTTGCTGAAACTAGAGAGAAACATTCAAATGAGTTAACACTTGTTCAGAGATCAAAACTGTATTAACTGATTTTCTTACACTGGAAATTCTTCCTAGAGTCATAAAAAGTAATAAATAAGAAATAAAGTTAAAAAAAAAGTCTCACTGATAATACTGAGAAATGTGGCTTTTAACATTTCTATTACTTTCAAGCCTCTTAAAAATAAAAACAAAATTCTCTTTCATGACATCAATATCACATCAGAGTTCAGTGAAACCACAGACTGAAGTCTATGGGGAATTTAGGCAGATGGAATTAGAGCAGGAATTTGTCCATAGGGTTATCTTCCAAGGACTGTTACTGACGGTGTATCTTGTGAGGTCTAACAAGGATCCTGTGGGACCAAATGTACTTCTGGTTTTGCAATACTAAATAACTGTCTTAATACGTTCTTTATTCTTTTCTTTAAAAACTAAAGGCTCACCCCATCTTTTTTGTCTCTTTCTAGTGCTCCATGAAGAAATTCCATTGAGACATCCTCATTTTCATCCAGCCACTGAATGACAAATGGTTCAAACCACCTGAAAATTAAAAACAATTTTGTAAAGTAAAGTAAGTACATTTCATAAAGATCCTGAGAGGAGAGATGCCATGCCACCCAGCATCTTGTGTCTTCACATCTGTTCTAGTTGCTAAAAAGTCTACCAACCCTGAAAAATTTTTGTCACCAAAGACACTGTGGTGACCAAAAGGTCTTTCAGGCTTCAGTTTCACAATACTCTAACTGGTCGACCCCAGTGATGTAAAATTAGCAGTAGCCATCAGAGAAATGTGTCCATGTTTTGCAGGGGATCACATTCTGCACATTTTTTTTTTTATTTTAGAATGTGTCTTTTATCAATATTGGTTTTTTGTTAACATGTATTTTTTATTTGTATGTGAAATAACTTGGAGAAAAATTTGCTTTAATAAAACATCAGCTGTGTTTTATTTTTCTTTAGTTTATTTAAAAAAATTTTAAAGCAATAACAGGCCCCAAACCATCTCGGCAAATCAGCAGACTTGCAGAAGATTAAGGATAGCTCATATAAAAGGTCAGGACTGAATGTATCAATTGGAGGAGGAAAGGCGAAAATGAAAACAGCAGCTGAATATTAAACCAATGCAGTAATAATAATTTCAGTAGTATGTCCCATTAGCATTGTATCTTTATCCAAATTTGGGTATGAAACAAATACAGGGGCCTATAGCTAATACCGCTGCTGTTCCCACATTTCATACCTTCCTCAGGCATTTTCTGACCAAAATATTTTGTCATCTATGAAAAGCTGCAGTTACAACAGTTGGATAGAGAGTCCTATGAAATAGCTAATAGCACTTTTAATACCTGGACTATTTCATTTGACAAAATGAAGAATTAAAGAGGAGGAAGTGCGAAAAGTAGAGAGTTGTCAGTGCCATGCACCTTGAGATCTTGCACAAACTTGAGCATAAATATTTGACCAAAATAAACCTTGCACCAAGCCCAAACTCATGGGAGACTTCCCTATATGCTACTTACAGAGAGTATTCAGGCACTGCATCCTTGAAAGCAGAGAGTTCTCGCACATATTCATTATAAAACCATTTCACTTTGAAGTGCAAATTCATATAATCTGTGCTTTTGCATAACCGCTGCTTTTCATGTTCTGTAAAAGAATGAGTTGAAATAAAAGCATTTAATAGCATTCTAACAGTAAATATCATTCTTGTGCCTCAATGCACTAGTAACATAATAATACAGTACTTGCATTTTAAAGCACAATTGGTTTGATTTTTTTAGACGTAATAGCACCCACAGTTTCAATCTTCAGGTTTGGAGTACCCTTAGGAAGAACAAAACAAAGACCGGACCAGAAGTCAGGCTTTTCAACTCTCTTCACCGCAGAGAGGAAAACCCACAAACTTGCTGACTTCCTGTTCTTTAGATGCTTCTTTGGTTGTTACAAAATGGTTAAGAAGCTGTGTCAGGTGGCAAGGTAGAAAAGACAACTATAGCTGTGCAGTAGCCAAATGAAGTAACAACTATAAATGCCAGTCCTATATGAGTCTGCGAAACCTGCATTAGTAAATGGCCTGCATTTGCCACATATAGTTAAGAAAAAGAAAGTGGAGACAACTCTGCAGGTCTACAGCCATCTGATTTATACACGGCACAAGTAGAAAAGCTGGTTTAATGAAGCGTTTTTGAAGTTTTTCAAATGGGCTTCTCCACCTTCTCAGTGTCCTGTTTTCAACATAATGGATATGCAGATGATCATGGATGGCAGGAGTCTTGGAGCCACCTGTAACCACTTTCTGCATTTGTAAAGTCTGATTTAATTGGTTTGGAACAAATGTCCATCTTTATTCCAGGATTATGATCCCTGTTTTAGCTTATCCACAATGCTCTGCAGCATTCCCCATCCACCCCCTTCAGGCCCTGGACAGCTCCATTCTTTCTCTCCATTAGCTAACGGGCACCTTATCCTTGCTCAAATCTTTCATTTCCTTCTCCCACAGCAGGAAACCATGGATCCACAAATCTTGGGCAGAGTAATCTTTCCTTCACTTACTGCTCACAGCTTCCTAAAATCTCCACAGATCTCATCTGTTTGAGGTGTCATGTCACTTGCACATTCTTCCTTAAGCAAAAGACTAATCTCTTTTCCCAGCTCCCTTAAAAAGTGACCCAATACAGATGCTTGGCAGGAATGACATTCTTGTGTAAATAGTATGTATGAAGAACTCACCTCTTTCAAACCTCCTTTTTGCTCCTTCTGCTTGCATCATAACATAGTATTACACAAATTTTTCACATATATTTGGATGTGAACCTGATTTTATGTAACAGCAGGAGCATCCCATTCTCTCTCATACACACACGTGAATATACCACTCAGTCCTCTGTCCGTGCAAATGCACTGTGAAATACACATTCCGTGTTTTTCAGATCTGACCAGGTACATTAACAGGAAATTTTTACTTTTATTATTATGCCAAATCAGCACTCTAGTAATATCACCATACCAAACAAGAAATGTGTTTCAGAAGCGTATTATTATGCAGTGAATTACTAAGTTTTTTGGGAATCAGCTTATGAAGACCCCCTGTGGGCTCTTATTGCCTTTTTAGCACTGTATTAGCATTTTCATCTCCAGTGCCTTTTCATCACACTCCAGAAAAATCAGTAAATCAGTTTCTGTCTAAATATTGCATTTGTTCATGCCCAATTGCTACTTGAGAGTACTACAAATTCTCCCTAGCATAATATCATTGGTTACTAGCCTTAAACAGAACCACAGAGAGAAAGATGTATGTGTACTCTCATGGTTCTTACTTTCTACAGACCTGAGGAATCTTATTTTTTTATTCTGGTAGGAGTTTTTCCACAATCTATTATTGTAGACACCTAGATGACCAAACATTTGCTTAACAAAAGGTAGTTCTTACAAGTGATACCAGTCTTTGACTGAGAACAATTATCTTATTGCTATCAAATTCACTGCACATCTACTGCTTAAGTCATTATTAAGAAAAATCTATCTTATATTGCATCCCAATAGAGTGGAATTTCTGAAACAAATGGCATTTTTTCATTCAAGTGTTCCATGAATGGGTTATTAGATTATACAATGCAACTTAAGACAGCATCACAAACCAAGCAAATGCATATTTCAATTTTAGAAATGAGATGCTGCTAACAATGGGCAAACTTGTCCGGGGGGGGTACAACTTATACAATATCATTTATTTATATTTTCTCTTTTAAGTTAAGATCTAAATTACAACATATTAGAAATGAGCACAGAAGTAATTCGTGAATAATAGAGTTTTTTTCTCCAGGCTATTATACCTTGGAAAGAATATTTCAAAAGAGTCTCCTAGGATATTTCTTGTAGCTACATATAAGTGAAAAATGCATCCTCAATTCCTAATATTAACCTATGAGAACATCAGAAAATACTTCACATGATCTACAAAGTCATTTTGTATCCATGCATATTACCTCTTCAGTTTATATAAAACAAAGAACAGAGAAAACAGGTGCCCATATGAGTCAGCCCATGACAATTTTAACTGGATGATATTACATGGGTTTATCCCCAGTAACAATGGATTTCGGTTAGAAAGCATAAGAACATCACTGTAGGCATTCTAAATTTAGATTAAGACCCATGGATTGCTTTCTTCATTTCTGAAAAACTTGCACAAGTTAATGTCAACGTGAAACAACACAGGTTATATGTATGCAGTTTGGAGATGTGTCTTTTTTTCCTGGAAGGAAAGCTGGCACCATGTTTTCCTATACAGATATATCCATTTTGGACTTTTGCACAATATAGTAGCTGCACAATACAACTCTTTCTAAAAAAGTCCACTCTCGCTTTGCAAAATTATTATAATACTGAGTCAGCCTTGAACTAAACCTGCCAATTGTATGCTGTGCAAACGTGTTCAGCAAAGATTATGATAGAAATACTAGACCTTTCTCATAACTGATTCTAGATAAATGGAATCTCCAGTATAGCAAACCTAATATTATTAATCTTTTTTTTGTGCTGCGACTTTTATGAAACGTTCCTTATAGAGCAGCATATTTTTATAAGCATCTATTAATCTACTGAGTTTCATAACAAGGACATTTGCAGTTCCCATTAGTGATAATGGCACATTATTCTATATTACTGTATCATGAATCAATGAAAAAAATACTGATAAGATTTCTGTAAACTGTGTGTATGGGGCACTTTAGCTGCTTTTATCTATCGCAGTTCCAGTAAGAGAATCTTTTACAGTATTGATTACACTGTGGGTTTTTTTTAATATCTCCTTAGGGGTAATGCTCCAATGCACATATGCTTTCCACAGGTTTGCAGTAATAGACGTTGTAACTGCGACTACAATGAAAACTGTATAAAGAGTCGTTCCATCTCAGTTGTACAAATTACAATTACAGTAACACCTTTAAGAAGACTTCCACTAAGCAAAAGCACGGAGAAAAAATCCTAAATCTTTGCTTGTTTGTATAACCAAGAAAGAAGAGAGATTTTTTTTTTTTAAAGTCTATTATGTGGAATGCATTAATATATGCAGATGTGTTTGCTGTGTGATGGAATCAGCCGCTGACCTGGTGACACTGTATCTAGCAAATAATCTAATTGCAGACAACTGTTCTTTTACAGAAAAACGTATAAAGAGACATTTTAGGAAGGACTATAATCCAGGGTACTTTCCTCACAGGCTTGTGACCAAACAGCAATACTTTGGAATCATGTTTGATTTCTTGCTCATTTTCCCAGCAATTGCTAAAGAAAGCCGAGAAGTTTTTCTTAAGGCAGCAAACAAAAAGAAACTGCAATACAACTATTATGTTTTGGTCTGATGTTTGTAGTGTTACAGTATTTTGTCAATAAAGTCATAATGATAACTTATTAAGCAGAAACATCTACATGACACTAAAGACACAATGCCATTTAACAAACTGGAATAGAATCCAGTTCACCACAGAATCCTTTTTCCTTTTTAACCTTGAGGTAGTAACACCATGAGTATCCATGTAATTTTTGCTAAGTAGTAGTTGCTAAAAAAGGAAAAAAGGGTAATCGTAACAACCTTCATAAAATATGAACATTTTAAATATTCAGGTAATCAATTTGATTAATAAGGGAAATCTAATTTTCCCTTATTTGGGTACAAAAGCTGAAAGCAAATTTTTTTTTTATACAGCAGTTTCCTAGCCATTGTTTTTTGTAACAACATACAGTTAAACTGCTGAAGGATTCTAATGAGGTGGTTTTAAAGAATATTTCAAATTCTTATGAACAAAAACTGCAAGAAGGAAATTTGTCTGTAAAAATGAACAAATTGACTAGATACA
Organism: Pygoscelis adeliae; assembly: GCF_000699105.1. Classification (NCBI taxonomy): domain Eukaryota; kingdom Metazoa; phylum Chordata; class Aves; order Sphenisciformes; family Spheniscidae; genus Pygoscelis; species Pygoscelis adeliae. The sequence continues at coordinate 568,557 of NW_008824746.1, read as the reverse complement.
CATAAATATATATGAATATCTAAAAAAAGCTTGTCCAGTTTCCAGGCTTTAAAGATAATGTTTCAGAGATTAATAACTACTACAAAGAATATTTACATGTAGCAAATTAATTATATCACAGCCAGTTGGTTTGACTGTTACATATGTGCTACTGCACTACAGTTTGTTAAAGCAGAAATGATTGAGACTAAGCATAAGGGAATTGTGTTTGGATTAACTGCAAAATTTCCCATCAAAACTCAGATGCTATTTTCAACCATTGTGACATAATTCCATGCTATTTGCAATAATTACTTACCAATCATTCTAGAGACTACCAGCTGCGTATTTTGTCTATTTCTTTCAGAACTGCCATTTCAGAAAACCTGCTATTTCCAAACTTTCAGTCACATAAGTGGGAGTCATAGAATCATTTAGGTTGAAAAAGACCTTTAAGATCATCAAGTCCAACTGTTAGCCTAGCACTGCCAAGCCCACCACTAAACTGCATCTCCTTAAGCACCACGTTGACAAGTCTTTTAAATACTTCCAGGGATGGTGCCTCAGCCACTTCCCTGGGCAGCCTGTTCCAAGGCTTGACAACACTT
>NW_008824746.1:567106-567760 GCF_000699105.1 Pygoscelis adeliae | reverse complement strand
CACCTCAGTGTCCTTCTTGTAGTGAGGGGCCCAAAACTGAACACAGTATTCGAGGTGCGGCCTCACCAGTGCCGAGTACAGGGGCACGATCACTTCCCTGCTCCTGCTGGCCACACTATTTCTGATACAGGCCAGGATGCCATTGGCCTTCTTGGCCGCCTGGGCACACTGCCGGCTCATGTTCAGCCGGCTGTCGACCAACACCCCCAGGTCCTTTTCCGCCAGGCAGCTTTCCAGCCACTCTTCCCCAAGCCTGTAGCGCTGCATGGGGTTGTTGTGGCCGAAGGGCAGGACCCGGCACTTGGCCTTGTTGAACCTCATACAGTTGGCCTCGGCCCATCGATCCAGCCTGTCCAGGTCCCTCTGCAGAGCCTTCCTACCCTCGAGCAGATCAACACTCCCACCCAACTTGGTGTCATCTGCAAACTTGCTGAGGGTGCACTTGATCCCCTCATGCAGAAGTATATGTATGGTGCAAACTGAGTATGGCTAGTGGAAGAAGAGCTATTAAGGAAGTCCTATGAGCAATGGTATTGACTGAGTATAAATTGGTATTCCTCTCTCTGAATCACTCTGGAAACATTACACCAGTATGATACACCTAGGTTTTGGGTACTTGGTCCCAATGCAATTTCCCTACCGTACAGGAGTTGG